>NW_019417264.1:105446-110434 GCF_000390285.2 Anoplophora glabripennis
AAGGTTATTCTTACATTCCCTTTACCAATATATTTGGTTTCGAAATGGTGTTCACAAAGCCTATAATTCTTATATACATCCACAATCCTAGGCAATAAATCGAGTCTATTGCAAGTTTCTATCCACACTCGAGCACTGCAAACAAAAATAAAAATTCTCCTAAAGATATTCTCTATACTTATGCAATACCATATTACAAGAAAACATACCACATTATTTTAAAAATCAAAATACTTTTTTCTGATTTACAGTTTATAGGTAGGTACTTAAAAAAATAATAATAATAATTACCTTTCTAATCCTTACGTAATCTCAAAAGGGTTGATCCTTCACCAGTTTTGGATGAACAATCGCGAAAAGCACAATAATAACCATGCATTTTATTGATTTCAAGTTGATTCTAATTGTAGATGGAAACGAAATACAATACAAATAAATCCACTATCAATTAACATTATACAACACAACTGTCCACCGCCAAAAAACTATTACTCGTTTCTTCTATTTATATTTGACGGCTCTGACAGCCACTGACAACTGACAACAACACAACCCAATTCGCGCATGCGCATACGAAAACTGTTAACGCAGAAAGCCTTGCTGTCGCTTCTCGTTGATATAGTGTTCTCTGCTATTATGATGAAGTTATTGACGTTTTGCTGGATTAGAAAATTGCAGATTGTCGTTGATATATAAAAATATTTAATTTGTGATATGTAATTTATTTGCCAAAAATATTTTTATTTTTAACACATAATATATTTATTAAATTAACAATTGTAACAGAAGAAGCAAAGGGTGAAATATATATTGCCGGCGACGTCAATAGCAGAGTAGGGAAATGAGATCACAATGAGATATACAGAACAATTGTAGGAGAACAGAGGGAAAATGTAAAAATAATAGCGGTATAAGATTGTTGGATTTTTGTTTAAGGGGGCGATTTAGTATGTATATTTTTACCATGTAACAGAGCTTCAGATGAGGACACAAATCATCGAAGAAACTAACATAATTGAATATTATTATATATCAATGTATTCGCAATGGTTCCCGCTAGTGAGTGAAATAAATTTCAATGCTCATGAGAACAGAAGAATAATTTAAATAAATGCCAAAGTACCTCAATTTTAACCATACTGTTAGTCTGCCAATATATTGGATTTACGACGGAACTAGGTCAGGCACAATAACCAAACTACTTCACTCACTAGAACGGACACTTAGGATCATTTGTATTTAATTTTCAGATTAATATTTATTAACAATTCTATAATTTGTGTCCTCAAGTAAGATGACAACATTTTACACACGACTCCATGTTTATTCTATACTTAAACCAGAATTTTAGTGATTTCTATCTCAAACAAGAATTTGTAGGTATAATTAGTTTGTATACTTTGTCACAGGTGTCGCTACCCTTGAAAATGAAAGCGAAAACACAGAGTTGGTTTATTGTAAATTGTATTGGCCGAGAAATAGTGAAATTTCTGGCGTTTTTAGGTACTGAAATCTTTAAAAGTAAAACGTGTAGAACAAAAGTAAACACAAAAATAAAATCCTTGATGTTTTGTTTATTCATTGTTACCATTTAAATTTACCCAAATAAAATAATAACTAAAAAAAGCGTTTGTAAAACATGCGTTTGATGTTATCCTAACCCCACACTTTAACAATTATTTTCACGTACTTATAAATAAAAGTAAACAATTTTATATGTAGGACTAAGCAAGTAAATGTTATAAGAATATTTACATGTGGAATTATATATAAAAAAGATAGTATTTTCGTAGATTTCAGTACCTAAAACCTTATTGATTTGATCGTTTTTTGCACCTGTTTATTCGTTTTACTGCGGCGTCTTTGAAAATACTCAGGTGGCATGACATAACATTCCTATTATTTGATAAGCTTTAGAATATTCAGTTATTAAATGTTTGAAATTATTTGTTTTTGCGGAAAACACTATTTAAAGAATACGGGGCTTATAATGGTCTGATATTATCTTTTATTTATAAATATGGGTAATTTTTTAAAAGTACCTAAGTAATAAGATTTTGTAAAGCTTAAGTAGTACGAAAATATAACGCATAAAAAACCAATAATATGTACGAATGTTTCTTTATTAGAATAAGATTAAATTTTACGTACAGGGTGTCCCACATAAAATCGTTATTTATGTTGTAGCCTTGGTAGTTTCAAAATAAATTTACAGCTTAAAAATTGGTCTGGCTCAGGTAGATTTCTTTTTCAATCTACAAATCAGTAGCTACTTACCGATAAGAAGGAAACCACTAGTCTAGTCGAGAAGTGAGTTTTCTGCGAAAAATAGTTATTGTAATCCTAAAAATATGGTTGTTAGTACATTGGATTCGGAATTAAATTCTGAGAAAGAAGTATTTTTTAATTTATCCGCAATTAAAAATAGCAATTGTTATAAACAAAAAACGAAGAGAAAAAAGGGAGTCTCCTTTTTTAGCTATAACTAAAAAAATATTGAAGATAGCTGAAATTTCAAAAAAGATCCTGAAAGAGGAGAAAATTTCAGCAAAATAAGTCAGGACTCCCGGAATTGTAGCTCCATTATTTATAATTTTAATTTGACGTTGAAAATATGGCTTCGCGCGGCGGTTTCCGCATCGTCGCGTCGCCTCCAAGCAAAGTGTGCAACACAAAATAATTTTTTTATAGTATTCGATATTAATTTAAAAATCTAAATAAATTATAGTGTCATCTAGACACTTGAAGGAACACAGCCCAGTTGGAAAATAATTTTTAACTTGACTTTTCTTAGTTATTCAATTGTTAATGAATTAATCTTTCATAAAACTTGTAAAAGTTTAAATAATGTATCTACAAATTTTTTTCTTTCTGGGAGGTCTTTTTATATACATAATAAACAAGATTCCGTTGTAAAAGTTTATAAAAGTTTTTTCATTTGTTTATAATGAGTTTTTAAAGTTAACAAAAAATGAAAAATCCGGGAAATGTTATAAAAATTTTTTTTTACCAAATGTTTGATTTTACTTGTTTTTCTATTAATATATTGCGTTTATTAACTTAGCTAAAAAAATTTTAACGTTATTTGTTTATAAATTTGTTATAAACAAATGGACAAGTTTAATATTTTTGAAACATTTTTTTGCCATTTTATTGTCTTGGTAAATTAATGATTTTTAAAAACAAAAATTTTTCTTAAATAAATTTTTTAATTGTTTATAATCGATTTTTATATTTATTTGTCATTTAAATTATTTATTAAGAAATCATTTTTTTTTAAATCATCATTTGCTATTATCAATATAATTATAAAAAAAAAATTTATTCAAATTTTCATTGTTTATTTTATAAACAATTTGTTATAAACAAATTCTGATTTTCATTTTATTTTTTTTTCGTAACTTTAACGAATTATAAATACAGCTATGTGCATCAAAGTGGTAAATAACATTTTTTTCTAATTTTTATTGCATTTTTAAATACTTTATCACATCAAAGCTGAAACGGTCACCTATTTGATAAACTTATAAATTGTTATAATTTCTAAATTATTGATGATACGGTCTTTGACATTCAGGTAGATCTTTTAGATAATTTATTGATCTATAACATGAATTTTTTTACCTGCTTCATATCTACAATGGTTATATTTTTATAAACATTTGTATATAAAAAAATGCATTATCTAATTCTTTAAATGACTAAAACTTTTAAACTATTGAAGTTACGGATTCCACTATTTAAGACAATTTTATAGAGTAACTACTGGACTACTCAATAAAAATTTTTTTATATTTTTTATTCCATTTGTTTACGATGTTTTTTTATTTGTTTAAATTATCACACGATTAAGGGTACATTTTCTGGATTTTCTGTACTTTTTTTCTAACTAATGTCAATATTTTATATTCTTCTTGTTGTTTTCTTCAATTTTGTCTATTTTTAATTAAACACTTAACTTTTGTAAGAGCAGAAACTCAAAATTTTAGCCAATTGTGCAGCCTGGAAGATATTTACGGAATACAATGAACTTTTGAGTTTCTGCTCTTACAAAAGTTAAGTGTTTAATTAAAAATAGACAAAATTGAAGAAAACAACAAGAAGAATATAAAATAATGACATTAGTTAGAAAAAAAAGTACAGAATACCCACAAAATGTACCCTATCGTGTGATAATTTAAACAAATAAAAAAAATCGTATACAAATGGAATTAAAAATATAAAAAAATTTATTGAGTAGTCCAATAATTACTCTATAAAATTGTCTTGAATATAGTGGAAGCCGTAACTTCAATAGTTTAAAAGTTATAGTCATTTAAAGAATTAGATAATGCATTTTTTTATAAACAAATGTTTATAAAAATAGAACCATTGTAGATATGACGCAGGTAAAAAAATTCATATTATAGATCAATAAATTATCTAAAAGATCTACCTGAATGTCAAAGACCGTATCATCAATAGTTTAGAAGTTATAACAATTTATAAGTTTATAAAATAGGTGACCACTTCAGCTTTGATGTGATAAAGTATTTAAAAGTGCAATAAAAATTAGAAAAAAAATTTATTTACTACTTTGATGCACATAGCTGTATTTATATTTTTTTAAAGTTACGATAAAAAAAATAAAATGAAAATCAGAATTTTTTTATAACAAATTGTTTATAAAACAATGAAATATTGATTTTTTTTTTGTAATTATATTGAGAATAGCAAATGATGATTTAAAAAAAAATGATTTCTTAATAAATAATCTAAATGACAAATAAATAAAAAAAAACGATTATAAATTAAAAAATTTATTTAAGAAAAATTTTTGTTTTTAAAATCATTATTTTACCAAGACAATAAAATGGCAAAAAAATGTTTAAAAAATATTAAACTTGTCCATTTGTTTACAACAAATTTATAAACAAATAACGTTAAACATTTTTTAGCTAAGCTAATAAACGCAATATATTAATAGAAAAACAACTAAAATCAAACAT
>NW_019417265.1:0-1832 GCF_000390285.2 Anoplophora glabripennis
ACCCCTAGGGTAAAAGCACACATCGGCACTATATAACTTTTGTTTCTTGGGCTATTCCCTAACTACACTTCAAATTTCACGTCAATCCATTCCATCCGAAAAAATTGGTAGCCAAAATGCTTCATTGACGACTACCTACTTTTTTGTCATAGTTGTCAAAAAATGGAGGAATTGGATGAAAACAATAATTTAGTAGTACTTTTTATTTTATTACAGCAAATGTTCAAAGTGGCTCTCATTAACCACTGCACAAATACCCAATTCGGTGTCCAAAGTTATCAAGTACATTTTGAATAACATTTAATTTGATGTTATGCTTCGAACTTCTTCTCTGATACTAGTTTTCAATCCTTCGATAGTGTCTGGTCTGTTCACATACACTTTGCTTGTTAGATAACCCCCAACAAAAGTTAAGTCAGAGGAGTGTGGTGGCCATTCAAGTGGCCCTCTTCTGCCTATCCGTCGATTTGGGACGACTTTACCACATCGAGGCGAAAATCTTGTTGGAACCAGACATCACCAGCAGGCATATCGTGCTCGTTAGGGTTAGAAAAAATTAATTCCAGGACTGGAATCAGCTGAAAACGCAAAAAATTTAAGTAAATGTCGCCTGTCAAATTGTCCTTAAAGATATTAGGTCCCAGTATGTAATTTCCTACTGTTCTAGCCCAAACATTCTCTTTTTCCGGCCGTTGTGTATGTTTTTTTGCATTCAATGCGGATTTTCTGGGCTCCAGATCCTAGTATATTGCCTGTTCATGATTCCGTTTAAGCAAAAAGTTACTTCGTCAGTGAAAATTATGTTATTTTTTAAGTTGGGTTGTCTTTCAAATAAATTTCTAATTTCCTCACAAAACTGTAAACTTCGCTCTGTGTCATCTGCCATAGTTCTTTTAAGACGTTAACTTTGTAAGGATGCTACTTTTGAGACTTTAGAGTTCTGTGAACTGAATACTTCGACAAGTTAAAACTGGCCGAGATATATCTAATGGACGAGTGATGATTTTCATTAACGGCGAGCATCACATTTTGACGGTGATTTTCGCTTACCGTTCTTCATCTTCCTGATTCAGGTAAACCTTTTATGCTTCCGGTGTCTTCAAACTTTTTGGATACTTTCCTTACTGTAGCTCGACTAATTATCTGGTCTGGATGGTGAAATAACTCACATAGCTTCTGTTGATTGCGGATTTTATCTCCGCATCCGAAATTTCAATTTTGTGAGGGGCAACTATTTTTCAAAATAATTTAACAACGAATGAATTGGAACTAAAACGATTCACATTATACCTAAGGTACGTACTCTGGTGAATTTTATGTGTTTATCGGATGTGTTTTTTTTTGAAAAAAAAAAAAAGCTTTAAAGTAAGTAGAAAATAATTAATAAAGGCACAGACAAAATAACTATCGCCACAGACCGCTCCTGGAATAGACCAGCAGTTTTAAATTTCCGAATTGCCGGTAGAGTACACCACCAGCAGAATTTTAGGAAGAATCAAATACAGCGGCCCGCATACCTAAGCGTATCCGAGCAACATATAAACAAGACTTTGGTAATGTTGCCAGGCGTACTTACGGATTTCTTTTGTACACGTTTTTATCAATATCTGTTTTTTGCGTTACTGTGTTTACTTCAATGTATGATGTAGGTATTGATAAAAATGTTTTTAAAGAATCAACGAATATCTATGTATGTATCATATGATATTCTGCAGTGGTGTTACAATTAAGTTATTTAATCATAATTTCGTTAATTAGCTACCTACTATTTTCATTTTTTGGTATTGAAATACTGCAGAAAATATATTTCCAAATAAACAAAATTCGTAATA
>NW_019417265.1:7490-16903 GCF_000390285.2 Anoplophora glabripennis
GGGGGGGATAAAGAAGCCTCAACCCCCAAAAACGTATCACCCTGTAGATTTTAAAAATCTTTAAAATGCTTGAAATGATGTCCTTATAGGAAGTATTAACCACACCAAATTTTAAATTGATATTTTGAAAAGTGAGCGAGATATTTTAATTAATAGAAAAAAAAAATAAACTTTGACCCCCTGTAGCTCCGCTACTGATCGAGATCGGACTCAAGTTTATATAAACTTTTTTGCTTAAAATGATAAGATCTATCACCCATTTCAGTTTGTGCCTTAAAACCTGAATCACCCTGTATATATTACCTTATGCTATTGCATTTTTTCAATGAAAAATTTTGTTTACGTATATGTATATTTCAACACTGAATATGAATGTATTTAGTTATAATTATTACAATTATTTAAATAATTTTTGTTTAAACAAATTTAAAAAAATTATTTGGAAATTGATTTTTTTGTTATATACAGATAAAAAAAAGAAAAAATAGTACTTTAAAACTATAATTTTTGAAAAAAAAAACTAAATTGCAAATTGATAAATATAATCTAATTGTTAAAAAATAAAAAAAAGAGTGTTAACTTTAAAAATTTACTGTGGCCGTCCTAAGCAACCGATTTCAATTTTTCAAAAACCATTTGAAAGGTTGGGCGGTCTTTTCTATGTGAAAAAATTTTCAAGTATCTAGATGCTTTATTTGAGGCTGTGTAACATATTGAAAATTCGAAACTTTTTTTTGAAAATTGTTTTCAAAAAATTATTTTAATCGATTTTAATGAAATTTGGTGTGTTGTTTTATTATACTCTAAAGTTTTTTTTACCAAAATTAGAATGCCCTCGGAGCAATTAAAATATTTTTAAAAAATTGTCCACAAACTTGATTAGTTTGCCTTTTTAAAAAGCGCTATTACTGGCATATTTCGAACAAAAAATTAATAAAATTAAACCTTTGACTTTATGGTCAGTTATTCCATGTTAAAAAGTACCCTGTGCAGGGACTCCCGAAATGTCGATTCGATGATTCCGAATCGAGATCGAAATAATATCGATATATCGGGACTCTTGAAAATTTTGCCATCGAAATAATATCGAAACCCCGCCCATTCGAATCGATATAATATCNTAATTACATAATTGAAAGCATTAAATTTATTTAGCAGTTATTATTTGGCAACAAAGCCACCGCTGGAACTGCCGCCTATTACCAAGTAGAAGAGTTACCACGCTAAATTTTATAGCTGGAAGCCGGCTAAGGAGACCCTGCTTCCATTTAGGGTTGCCAATTTTCAGCATTTAAGTAGCAGTCTGTAGCGATACGCTATATTGTATGTTATAAAGGTTTTACGTTAATACGTTTAATACGTTTTTTAAAGTACAGAAGAGACAGAAAAAAACAATTTTTTATATATTTTTTTTTTTGAAAACTACGACAAACAAGTATGTATAACCTTATATCGCTAAATTCGCATTTAGAAGGGCTATCTATTTATACTACAAAATATACAGCGTCCTATTAAAAAAAATGTCGGTAATGTTATAGGTCTATCAAGTATGGCTCAAAAGAATAGAAAATATTGCAGAAAAGTGAGAATTTCTACTTACTAATAATTGACCTGTTTCAGCGATTTTTTTAAATTGCAACTAGAAAAAAAATGAACTTTGTGCTATCATTTTGAAACACAGTGCGTATTTTTAATGACGAAAAGCCTAAATAAAATGTTTCAGCGTGTATAATATTATATATGTACTTATAATAATTTCCATACCTATATAGCTTTTTATAAAAAGTTGTAATAATATAAAAAATTTAGTAATGTTTGTCTTTTTTCTTACGTTGTGGGTTATGGCAAAAATAACACTTCGTGTGATTTACGGTACTTTCCGCGCTCGTTATGTAAAATTCTATTTAACTCGGGAATTTTGGAACGATAGACTTGTTCGAAACGGCCTTGACCTTAAGAGAAATACCGCCGCCTCATAATATCTACGATATTTCCACAATACTTTTATTTTGATAAAAATAACTATAAAGACAATCATCGAACTGTTGCATCATATCAATTTCTAACACAATTAATTACTGTTTTGATCCTGTTTAATTCGCGCGCTGACAACGCGTGAAGATCACGAAGAGTATTTTTTTCGACTCTGTTTTATGCATTCGACGTTAAATAGTTTTTTTGTACGATGACGACCGTGTTCCAATTTATCGCAGATTTTCTGCACTTGTTTTCTGTGTTGCACCTTTTAACCAACCTAATTAGACGGAAATCGTGTGGGGGTAAGTAAGCAATTTGCAATTTCCAAAGTAAATGGGGTTCAAGATGAAAAAAAAAAAATCAGTTAGGACATTTGGTTGTTCTTTAAAGTTAAATTTTAAAATATAATTGAGAAAATTCTCAGCTAGAGTTTTACAATTAGGCCAAGTGTTCTTGACTTTAACATAGGTATCGCTTGGTTCAAATAACAAAATGTGTGGACTGTATTTTTTATATTTTTTTTATTCTATCTCAAAATAACCTCTTGCTCGGTTGAGCTCTCGTACAATACTAATACTAAACCACGTCTCGCCGCTCCAGCAGGAATGTTTTCAAAAAAGGGCTTCAGAGGGCGCGCCTATTCGCGACAACCCTTTCCAATGAAAAGAACATAACATAACACCAAGTAAATAAAATTTTTACTCGAAAAAAGTCCTATCCGCAAGATTATTGTAAAATTGTCTAAAGGAACATAATACAAGACATCTCTCATCTCGTGAGTCAAAAACTTTTATTAGCTAACTTTTTCTATTTAAACAAATATGTGAGGAAAACAGTTTTTTCTCTTTGCAGGGAAAAACCATCAATTTTAGCGAAAAGTGACTCTTAGACAGCTTGTAGGGAGTAAAATTATCTACAAAATGAGACTTGTCAAATTAAAATCGGTTAATAAACAAAAAAGTTATTTCAAAAAAAAAACAAGAGAAGTGCCCATTTTTTAATTTGTTTATAACTATCGAATTTATTGTTAAAATTTTATAAAACCTATGACAAGTTGAGAGTTTTGTCATACTTTAAAAGTGTGCCAAAAGTGGGCTCTGTAGGTGCAATAGTTTTCGCACAATTCAATTTGTTTACAACGGAGACTCCAAAAGTTATGAACTTTAAGCCTCTGTACAGGCGTTAATTTTCAACCAAACATGATTCTGAAAACGTCATTCTAATCTTAAAGACGTAATTAAGCGACCTATTGAAACATATCACCGTATTTTTGACATTAACATTCTCAAATTGTGCATTAAAAAATCGTGCGTTTTTCGCTTATAAACAATTTGAATAAAATTGTTGCTATTTATGCTACCTCACCGAGAATAGATTCAATGGATAGCTGGCAAAAAAATACACAATTTTTTTTAAGAAAAAAGCACCCTCTACGACCAACAGGAGCCAAGATAAGAATTTTTTTTAAGACTTAATTTTTTCGCAAAATAAAATTTATGACGTAAACTACGATTTCCCGTGAATTGCACTGAAAAATGTGGAAAATTAACGACCCACGCGCCCTTTAAAGAGAAGGTACTTGCTAAATAAAATGTCCGGCGTGGTGTTGAAATTGATGCGCGCTGTAAAATTTTGCAATATCTAGACCTCTATTCATCGTAAAAATTTCTTTTTTTTTAACCGCGGTAGCTCGACGAAAAAATAATGGGCATATTTACGAATTCGTAGAATAGCCCTGAAACCCAGAAAAAATGCATTTTTATAATTAATTTTTTTTTAATTTACAAAAATGTGACAAAAATTATTATTAAACGAAATATTAATTAAAATTTCAATTCCGGAACTATTTTACTATTATTAAATAAATAAATGAAGTTATCGTTCATTTAAAAAGTTATTTTTCATAAAAATAGAAAAAAAATTATATTTTAAATTGTTGTATTATATTGCATTATATCTATTATTGAAAATGGTTGTAATAAATATTTTTTGAATTAATTTTGATTATGTTGCAAAAATTTTTTTGAGTTTCTCTTTTATTTTCACTAATTTTCCTAGTGTAAATTGAAAATTACTTGTAACAACATTTTTAGCATCCTCAAAAACTAACAAGCACAAAAACTCAACACAATACATTTTGTAAAAGTTATAACCAAAATTTGATTTTAAAAGATCATCTTTGGCGATGCGCACAAAAAAAATAGTCTTATTTTTTTTATCTTCTGGTTCTCTATTTCTTAGAATATTTCAGAGACTACTGTGATTTCAATTTTGAAAATTTTGGCTTTCGGGATTTCGGGGACACCTACTCCCGTTATCTCTCTTTATAAAGCCATTGTTGTAGCGCTTCCGGTTATACCGGAAGTCGTCATCTACACCCTATATATTATTGCATTATCGACAAGATAAATAAAAAATAAGTAAAAATTAGACCAAAGACATGCCTGTTTCAAAAATCGGAACTAAGTCGAATTTTATGTGCTTAAAATTAAATAAAAAATATAGCTAAAAAAAAGCCTAAATTTGTGTATTTGTAGATTGTGGCACTTTTTTTTTGACTTTTAACGTTTTCTTTTGTAATCTCATTATGCTTTCGATATTTTGACAAGTAAGAACGTCTTTTTATGTATTTAAAACAAAAGTCAATTATTTCTCTGAAAAAACTGATCCATACTCTATTTGCCGTACTCAGAAGAGGTCGACGTATAAAACATTGTCTTAAAGTTAACTGTTACAGTTATTGCGTGAATTGTGTCTAGAATGTTTAGATATTATAATTATTAAATATTATTTTCTCATTATCATATTTTATGTAAATGTTGTCTGTTATTCACGTATGTCTATTACGTATAGTCTTTCCGAAGTCAGTTGAACATGTATAAAAACGCCTAGCAATAAAATTTAATGACTTTCATATGCGTATCTAAAAAAGTTTTCTGTTAAAGGTAAAAAATAATATTAATTTGTATATAATGTGTAAAAAATTTCTTTTATTTGTTCATTTTGCCAACAACATATTTTAATTATTTATGTCCTCAAACGATTTTATTATATTGATGGTAAATTTTGGTTATGACATATCAAAAAGCATTTACATTTTCATTAAATTATTATTACTGCTCACAAGAACCAACGGGAAGGTATGAACATATCCGTGACAGGAAAAGATGAGGAAATGTTGTTATCTTAGGTTAGAAAAGTTAATCAACAATAAAATAATTCCGCTGTACTGCTAGGCAATTTGTCAACAACTGAAATTTATGGCCCAGTCGCCCAGTGCGGCTGTGTTTGTGCGCCGTTTTTCCGTGTTCTCATTCTTTAACCGGTCGTATACATTTCAACCACCACCACCTTTAGTTCGACCAGACCTGTATATGGGTATGCCTAAATAAATATAGGAACAAGTTTTTCAAATAGTTGCTGCGTAGCGACCAAACCTAGTATATACTGCCTTCTTTGGTCTTCAATTGAGATCGGAAAGACTATACATCCTTAATAAATATTTTTATACATATTTAAACTAAATATATGTAGATTAAAAAAAAATACATTTTAGGCATCTCAGGAAAAACGCAAGTACTTTTCGCCCTAGTGTACTCCGCTAGATACTTAGATGTATGGACGAATTACATCACAATTTATAACAGCGCTTTCAAGATAACCTACATCATTTTGCACTCCGTCATCGTGGTATTAATATTCGTCATCTTCAGGAAGTCCTACAGAAAGACCGAAGACACATTTTTTACGGAATTGCTGCTGATCCCATGTTTCCTGTTATCACTGCAATTCAACTATGACATGACGTTTACAGAGGTATGTTTATTTGCCATGTTTTTTCAATGATTTGATTTCAAATGGGAAAAATTCGAGACCATGCGCAATGGGAAATATTGGACAAAATTCTCGCCATCTCGTGGTAATCTAAATTCCGGTGAGGTTTTTTCGAAAAAACCCTTTTTTTTAATGCTTAGGGAGCGCCCCAACCTCAATGTCGAAGAAAAAAATTTTTAAATACTCGATGTTCAGTTGTAGGAAAAAATGTTTCAAAAGTACCTGCTATTAATAAAATTGATTATTATGGCCCTTGATGATATATCTGATGTTTTTTCTTCAAAAACCTAACGTCAAAATTATTCATTCTAACCTAAAAGCCTTAAACGAAATTTACATTGGAAAAAGAGTTTTTTTACATACCAAAAGTACGAAATAGATTCAGTAGAACCATACGTAACATGTTATACCCAAACCATGAATTTGAATTTAAAAAACCTAACCTCAAAACCGACATTAACTAAGTTTAAACTCACTAAATTAAGGATTAATAAAAAAAATGAAAAATATCTTTATTGTACAGATTCGATCAACAATTTTTCCGAGAGCACACACCTTATGCCATACTGTACCCAAATCTGACACCTTAACCCAAGAACCTAACCTCAAAACTGGAAAGATTATCAAATCAAATCATTAGAGTGAAAAAAATTGTCACAAAATTATTTTCTTTAATAAAAAGTATAAATGTATTTTGTTTCACTCGGAATTTTTTATATAGTACTGGTAAAACTATTTAATAATTGGCATGCTGATAAAAAAATGTTGAAATATTTTTCAAAATATCTCTTCAACGGTACACCAAAAAAAAAAAGATATAACAAATCGGCAAATTTTATGAAACACCCTGTATGTTATTTTTAGGTTATGTGGTCGTTCAGCATATTCCTGGAGGCAGTAGCTATTCTACCCCAAGTCTACATGATCTGCAGGCAGAGGGAAGTGGAGAAGAGCTTACTGTACTACATGGTACCCCTTGGACTCTACAGGCTCTTCTATATCTTCCACTGGATCTACCGTTACTGTACCGATGGTTATTTTGAAATGATCTCGAATACTGCGGGGGCCATGTACGTTTTTGTATACATCTGTGCCCTCATAGGGTTCTTTTTGTGGAAAATCAAAATTGACAACGACTGTAACAACGTTTTAAGCATGAAGATGTTCTCCGCAAGAGGGAGAGTATGTGATAATGAAACAAAGATTGACACAAAAAAGCTCCGCAATGAACAACTGCTAGTTGAAAAGGTTTAGAGATACTCTAGTACAATGGGTTCATTTAGCATATTTTTTAAATTCATTTTCAGAAAGAAAATCGTAGTTAGTTAATGTGCAAAACAGATTTTTTTTCAACAATTTCTACCTCAAAATAATGAATGATTTTTCGAAACGTTAACTAGGTACAAATAAACAATTTGAGTCGGCGGGTCGAACTAATCGAGTGGTGTGACGTCACAAGTGTTCTGTGAATAGCTTCAAACGTTTTACAAATTAGAAATTATTAATAAGTAATGTAAATATCGAATTATTTATAAATAAATTATTTTTGACATTTGTTTTTAAATTTGGATGTTTTAATTTCTGTATCAAATTGTCAAGCAAGATGATCCTAGCCAAGGCACTGCTTAAATTTTTTAATCAAGAAGAAACAGATGCTGCTAAACTACAAGTGAAAATATTACCTATTCTCAAATGAGAACATTGTTATCTGTCTACTGGGAAGTTGTCCTATTTGAAATAAATAGAAATGGAAATTGTGAAGCACCAAATTTGGTGTTTTTATTGCTTCAGAACAGCATACTACACACATGGATAATATATAACCTCGTGTAACACTTCATATCTGCTTTTTGGAAATTTGATTCCACAAATAGCATTATCAAAAATAATGTTATTGCTCTCTGACCCCGATTTCATGCGTCAAGGTTTGTTCATTATCCAATTTCAAGTTCATGTATTAAGATAAAAATTTTAAAAATGGCAAGTCCAGCCTTCAATTATACAGGGTGTTTTCAAAAGAAGTAGCACAAATGGTACCGGTACTACCGGTGAATCTACAGCTAAAAAGAACGCGTTTTTCAAGATTAGGCTAATTTTTGCTGGATTACTACCTTCAGTACAATTCACATAATAAAAGTGTTAGATCCTTAGATCTGAGCGAAGTCCGGAATATTTTCAAAATTGCAAAAAATGTTTAAAAAATTTAAAAAAATACCTATTTTATCTGAGTTTTTTATTTATATCTTGGAATCTATGCATTTTGAAAGAATGTTGAAAAGGAAATATTTTAGAATTGAATTTTGCACAGTACACTGCAAAATAGCAATAATTCATGAAAAAAAAGCAAAATAATTAAGTTTTTTGGATACATTTTTAAAAATATTTTAATTGCTCCGAGGGCATTCTAATTTTGGTAAACAAAATTTAGAGCAAAATAATTCTTTGGAAAAAAAATTTCAAATTTTCAAAATTTTGCACAGCCTCAAATAAAGCATCTAGATACTTGAAAAATTTTTTCACATACAAAAGACCATTCAAACTTTCAAATGGTTTTTGAAAAATTGAAATCGGTTGATTATAGATAGATAGATAGCTTTATTTGACCATTTGATATACAATAGTACATTTATGGCAAGTCAGAATACACAAAAAAAGAACACAAAGATAAAAACTAGTATGTGTATATAAATAAAATTACTAAAAAAAAATTATAATTTTAAAGTACTCGGAATGACGCTTATTTAAAAAAAAAGTTAAATTCCATTTATTGTATCTCGAGATATAAACGGTCAAAGTTTATCGGCATTTACCGTTAATTTATAAACACCACTATCTTTTGATCCAGTGGCTTCGTTTTTCCAAGTTCTAAGTTGGAAATTTTCATATCCATATTATCGGCAACATAGATAAATCAGCGGAAAAGCTGTCGCTCGCACGCGACTCAAAACACGAAAAGTGAGGGAGGGGGCTTTCGCTCCGAGACTGAATTCGAAGGTTCAAAATGCGAATGTACGAAAAAAACTGCATTATCTCGGATTCTAATGGACCAATTTCGATCTTTTTCTTAATCTGATGTCTCGCAAGCCAAGGAATTCGAATATCGTAATGCCAACTGTCTAATTTGAACATATTTTGTTATAAATAAAGTTTATTATTTACGCATTAACTATATACAGGGTGATTCAGGTTTTAAGGCACAAACTGAAATGGGTGATAGATCTTATCATTTTAAGCAAAAAAGTTTATATAAACATGAGTCCGATCTCGATCAGTAGCGGAGCTACAGGGGGTCAAAGTTTATTTATATTTTTCTATTAATTAAAATATCTCGCTCACTTTTCAAAATATCAATTTAAAATTTGGTGTGGTTAATACTTCCTATAAGGACATCATTTCAAGCATTTTAAAGATTTTTAAAATCTACAGGGTGATACGTTTTTGGGGGTTGAGGCTTCTTTATCCCCCCCCCCCAACTTTTTCGTAGTACGCCTCTGACATCTTCCAGTTAGCAAATTGGGTGGCTAGTTCAATTTAGAGGGTTTTTTTGCTTTTCAATTTTGTTCGAGAAAACAACCGTTTTCGAGATAAATAAGCATATCCGT
>NW_019417265.1:20177-35896 GCF_000390285.2 Anoplophora glabripennis
ACAAGGACTTGTATAAAATCCTTGGTTTCTATTTATCTACAACTATTTGAACAGTTTTTGAATGATACCTTTTCTGTTTCTTATTATGCATTAAATAAATATAAATACTGCATAATATTACAAATCTTTTTCTTGTCATGAGTGTGTATTTACCGGAATATTTTTCTATAATGGTGAAAATTTTATCCAATTGTTGGAGAGGTTTTAATAAATAACTTATATGTGACTTTCTTTATACCTCTATTAATAGTTTGTTGACTTGAAGCAAGAAAGTCTACTCATTCCAGTGATGTTCACCGTGCATAAAACCAGAAAGCACAAAATAATTTAATGTTGAATTGAATAGTTTCCGAAGTTCTTTTTACTTCTTTTAAATGTCAAACAATAGACATAATTAAATTACATATAATATTTTTATGTAAGCGAAATAATTACACAAATTTTTTGTCCGGTAAAGATTATAATGGATCCATTGAACTGTCTTCTCCAAATATTTTCATTCCTAAATGCTTCTCGTCGCTCTAATTGTTCAACAATAATTATAATCACAGGTAGTATTTTATGTTTTTTATTTCAAACCGAATAAAAAATTAGGATGTGGAATATCAATAATTTGTTGAGTATGTACGCATAAAACCTTTAAATATAAAGTACATTTAAATCAACTTTCATGGTTTACTGTTTAGACCAAATAAATAATTTTATAAACTTCTGTTTATTTATTTGATGATAGGTAGGTATTCATTTTAAAATTTAAATAAACTGCGTGACGCCGCCGCCGGACAAAAAGAGATAGATAGCCGAAATAAGTATATGTTAGACAGAAATAAATATATCACTCAGTTGCCTTAACCGTGGTGGTATACAACATTACCCCAAATTTGCCGAACTTATCCGAGGACTATATCGATGTGCTTCAAGAGTACCAATTTACATTTCGAGTCGAATCGATCGAGATTGGTTTCGCAATTATCTCGATATCGATAAAACGACATCGAGATTTCAGGAGTCCCCTGAATTCAAAAAAATGTAAATAACATAAAATTTCCAAAACTAATACCATATTTGAAAAGCAAAACAGTTGGATATCGTCGATATAGCCCGCGGCAAGCCAAAAAAGTACATTTTTGAAAAATTGAAATATATTAATAATTAGAGATATATCGATACTTTGAAAAAAGACGCTCTCCAAAAATTATCTAGATCTTCTCAACGGATGATCCTACAGTAACAATGTCCGATTTATTTTCTTCGTAAAGAGTTGTATTACCATGTTATTAAATAATTTTTAGTATTTTGTTAATTTTAAAGATCAAAAATTGACTTTGAAAAGATTACATTCTTCTTGGGTGTTTTTTTCAAATAACTATTTTTATTTTATGAAAATAATTTTTAGAGAAAGAAATCGCTAACAGTTGTTAACAATACGGTAGTAGTTATTATTAAAATTCAAAATTAATTGTTGTTTATTCTATGCCTATGACGCTATCTATGATTTTAGCGGTTTGGGCGACATCTTTAAATTTTGTTTGCGGCTTCCCTAAGATAATTCGACGCTGACGACAGCGATTACCAAAAGGAGCCCCGTTAGACAGACCCTTGGCTTCCAAATAAATATGTAAACTACGAGTTGTTTCTTTTTGTGATAACTAAGTAAAAATTGTGATTGCATTTTGCACTTCCCTTTTATTTTTTAAGTGTAGCTTTCGTGTCTTATTTCCGACCTTCCACACGTAAAAGCAGAGGACACGATCTCGAGATTGGCTCGCATCACACAACACAATAACATATTAAATGTCTCAAGCGAACACGCCATACCTATTGAAATAAAATAGTTATATAATTAAATAAAACGCATCCACTTTTCACTTTGAATAATGTAACGCGCAGCGCCGCAAGCCGAAAATGTGAAGATGGAGGTTAGGGTAGGCAATACTGTTTACAAACAAATGAATAACGCAGAGTAACTACTCTGATTTTTCATTGCGTATAGGTACCTATGCCTAATTTTTTGAAATTAAAGAACACACGTAAATATAAATTACAACATTAATAAATAAACAGAATATATATATGAGTGACTTTTGTCCTCTTTTTTTTAAGGAAATAGAAAACCAAGTCCATGAGGTGATTCCTGCATTGTTAGTTTAGGTATTCTCGGATACCTATTTTATAGATAAGAAAAATGTAAATTTATTTATTTTTGACTAACAACACCGCTTTTTTCAATTAAATGAAGCAATTAGGATATCAAATCACGTATTCGCGAGAAAAAAGAATGGAGCGATATCTATTATATTATTTTAATACACAGTAGGGGTTTAGGACAATTAACTTCTAGTGATCTAGAAGTAGCATTCTCTCTCTCTCTCTCTCTCTCTCTTTAAAATCACAATAAGAATAACAAAGACGAAGACATTAATCCTTAGACACAGCAAAATAAATATTTATGCTGTGCCTTAGATTAGGAACTCTCTTTCTCTTTCCTAATCTAAGCATTAATCTAAGCACCCACTGTGAATTTTGCTAAATCCTTGTTTAATGTTTATGGAAACAAGGCCTAAACTCTATTAACCTTGTTTATCAGGATATTAATCTAACCACTGATTTTGTCATTTATATAATACTACATATTACATAACAGTAGTAGTAGTATTACATATGGATTTTGTACAGCATTGCTTTATAAGCTACGCTATCTAGTAGGAATCTAACAAGACACGGACCCATTTCTTGGTTGCTTATATTCGCCAAATCACAAAATAAAACGACTGTAGACTGTAGGTCCTTTTGTATCTTTTCAAAATCTCGAAATTTATGCTGCATGATTTAGTGCTGTTGAGTAGCAATTAATATACTCCTGCTAGTCCTGCTTGCACCTTGCATAATAAAATTCATATAAGTAACTAAATTTACTCATAATATGATAAAATTCTTGGAATTTATTTTCAAATCAACGTAGGTACTATGTTGGTAGCCATGCTATTATTGGCAATGTTGGCGATATTTGTTGCCAGTCAGCGTTGGACTGCCATCTGGTGTCAACCTATCGAGTACAGCCACGTCACTTAAAAATCGGTTATTGTACATCAGACTCAAACAAAAAGGCTTGAACCATGAATGCTTTTAGGCTTACCGGAGATTTAGCTCACTTAATAGCTATAATAATCCTTTTACAGAAGATATGGCATACCAGATCGTGCGCAGGTAAGCCTAATTTTTCTGTACAGCCAGTTTTTCGCCGGTTTTCCAATACACATTTTTTTGTATTTGTTTGCATTTATGTTATTCAGTCATGTTATTTCTAGTGTTAACAGTGTTTAATGTGTACAAAGTGAAGATTGATTCGACCACAAAAGTTTCCCATTTTCTTAAAAATTTCCTTGTACTTGTCAAAAAAATTTGTGTACATAACCTTCCACGTCAACGAATCATACTTCGAGTACCGTACCGTTTTCACTTGAACATCATTCCAGTGACATAAACTTGATAACACAAACATTGCGGAAGCTATAAAAGATTATCTTGCCATTCTTGGTGACCTAATTGTTAAAAATATGCCTATGATACTAAATTGTTTGTAGGTATCTCCGGAAAAAGCCAAATACTATTTGCCCTGGTCTACACCACTAGGTACCTTGACTTGGTAACGTCCTATGTATCATTGTACAACACTTTTATGAAGTTTATTTTCCTGGCTACTTCGTACGCTACCATTTACTTAATTTACATAAAATTCAAAGCTACGTACGACCGTAATCAGGACACCTTTAGGATCATTCTTCTGATACTGCCCGCGGTAGCGTTGGCCTTGTTGATCAACCACGACTTTACAGTCCTCGAGGTGAGCGCTAAAAGTTGACACTGTTGTGGGTTTGGAAGTAAATCCCCGCTTCGCAAACACAAAGTTATATTGACTCGTTCTTTTTCAGATTTTGTGGACTTTCAGTATTTATTTGGAGTCGGTGGCTATTCTGCCGCAACTGTTCATGGTCAGTAAGACGGGTGAGGCGGAAAGCATCACCTCCCATTATCTGTTTGCTCTTGGCTCCTATCGGGCCCTGTATATTTTTAACTGGATCTACCGCTACGTCACTGAAAGTCATTACGACCTCATCGCCATCGTTGCAGGAATTGTTCAGACCGTGTTGTATTGCGACTTCTTTTATCTGTATATTACTAGAGGTAGGTGTTAATAAAATTCTTAAATATTTCTTTAGGATAGGTTATAAAAAAAAAAAGGAAATACGTTTAATACTATTTTCGTTCCAGTTCTCAAAGGGAAGAAGCTTCAGCTACCGGCTTAAAAAGTTTAATTTTAGACTACTTTTTGTACAAACATTTTGTGGTACAGTAATTCTGTACACATTTATATAATAAGATTAATTTTTCAAGTCGATTGAAATCAGTTTTGTATTAAGTACATGTCGTCTTTTGTCTGGGAAGTTATTTATTGAAATTTTCCATTGTATTTCCTTAACTATGCATATTTTTTTATTATATTACTCGGAAACTTATTTATATGTGATTCATAGTGCTTAGGAATTCTAAAAACTAGCACACAAGCCACGTTTTTAGGTACAATGTATTAGGACGCTAATTATAAGAGTATTTTTCACTTCTATTCTCAATATTAACGTGTATTTACTAATTGTAAATAGGAGTTTGAAACCAAAAATGTTTCTATATGTGCTCATGTATTTAGAGGTTTAATAATGTAGCTTAAGTGTTGGATGCCAATAAAACTATTTTTTTCTAATCGATTCATATAATCATCTTTTTGTTCGAGTTTTCTGGAATTTAATATGATTACTGTAAAGATCTTCCTAATAAATACTGTTTTTACGTTGTGGGTCGTTTCATTGAATAAAATGTTTTTATTTTTCACTAACGCTTGTTTACTACTAGA
The DNA here is from genome assembly GCF_000390285.2 of Anoplophora glabripennis. Taxonomy (NCBI): domain Eukaryota; kingdom Metazoa; phylum Arthropoda; class Insecta; order Coleoptera; family Cerambycidae; genus Anoplophora; species Anoplophora glabripennis. The sequence continues at coordinate 25,087 of NW_019417265.1, forward strand.
AATAGGAAGAGACTACTAGAACTAGGAAGATGTCATTTCACCTAAATATTTTCGCCCCCATTTTTACCCTATTTTGTACCCTTCTTTTGTGCAAAGGTAGAATAGTAAATGTGCCTTGTATAAATGAAGTAGAAAAATGAAAGTACAAAGTTTATTAACATTAATATTTGATATACAGGGTGTCCCGTTCATGTTTCAAAAAAACTTGTGCGCAATTTCCTCGTGGAAAAATAATAGGGGTAGTTCATGTAAAGTTTTTTTCTTTGACGCCCTTTTTTCGAGATACAGTGTGTTGAAGTTGTCACTTTCCAAATGGTTTTCCTTAATTATCTTAAATTGGTTAAAGATAAAAATGTCGAAATTTTTACACGAGTAAACATCAACTGTGTGTGTGCAAACGGTTTCTTTCTGAAAAGCAGTGTCGCCGATAAAGATAATAAGGGGTACAGTCGAAAAAAAATATATGTTAAAAGTCAAAATTTATTACATTTCTAAGCGGTTCTGTAAATTCTAAAGCGTACTACAAAAAAAAGGTATACTTGTCGAAATTCGATAGCATGTACCATTTTCGAGAAAAATTAAGTTGCATAGAAGCAAATGGGGACAATTTCAGCATCGACTGTAGTATTTCGAGTTTTGCTCATTTATTTAATTGTGCAGCTGTTTGGTTCATATGTCTCCGAATCTGTTTCCTAATATTTTTCTGTTTTTATCACTTTTTTTAAGCATTCATGTCCATCAACAATTCAGTCCATTCAACAATTGTTTATTTTAGTAATGGTAGTGTAGTGGTTTACAAAATCTAAAATTAGTTATTAATAGATAATTAATTACCATAATCTGTTTATAGTCCAGTATCTGTTTCAAAGAGTCCATATTTGGGTGAATCATATATCCACGGAGATTTTTGGCTTTCAATTATCACTAGAAATGAAAATTTTTCTATGCACATAAAAAAACGTGGGCTTAACTTTTGGCGGCACAATATGTTAAAAAAATTCGAAAATGTCATATTTTCCTTCCTATTTTTTCTCAAGAGTTGATTTTAGGCGAAAATGGAAGAGGAAAAAAATGTTTTAGTTAAATTTTCCAAAATATGACTAGTTACAAATCAAATGGATCATGATTATTTTTGTAAAAATCGAAAAAATCGCCAAAATTGGGATTAAAAAACATTACTTTTTAGGGAATTTTTTTGGCGTCTTTAAGTTGGATATAGGACCTTCATACTTGGCTCAAGTTATGTAGAATCATCACACCAAATTTCATCAAAATCGGTTGATAGATTTTGCATAATAATTTTGCAATCCAGATTTTAATAATAATAATAGTTTATTGGTGTTACTGTAACAAGTACTTACACAATTAAAAAAAGTTTGCAAATTTTCAAAATTTTGCTCAGCAAAAACCAAGGCCCTTAGATACTTGAAAATTTAATCACATATAGAAGGGCTCTCAACAAGGTTTCAAACGCTTTTTGAAAAATTCGAATCCGTCAATTATGAGAGCTCTGGCGCTTGTTTAAACATTGGTCGAATTTTGTACTATAATTTTGTATTTGTGTATTATAATGAGTTAATTTCTGATTTGCTTATATTTTAAACAGTAAATAATATTTGAATTATACTTTAATCACAAAAGAAATGATGATTAAGTTAATAATTAATTAATTAATTAATTAATTACTAATTTTCAACATATTTTGAAAATAATTGTTGTTTAAACAATTTTAGAATATTTAAATAAATTTGTTTTTGATCTTTGATAAACAGTATATAAGTTTATGCACTTACCTTTGATACAATAAAAAAATAAAGTTGATAATTAAAGGAAGTTTAAAGATAAATAATTATCGGACTATTGAAAGACCAATAATTATTAACGATAGGCATTTGAAAATACGCTGATTGTTTTTTTTAATCGCAAGACATCGATTCACGGTTTTGAACTCGCCGATTGAATTTCGAGCAGGCCGAAGCGGCCACGCTCTCTGCTCTGCCCCACCACCACCACCCGTACGATTTTCTTGAATTTCTCGCTTGCATAAATAACTTTAAACGTGTTTTAAAGTAGGTTGCCAATGAAGAAAAGTATTGCAAACTTAGACCTGATAAGAACTCGGAATACCAAAGGTATTTTTCGAAAATTTGCCCGGATGTCCCAGTACATTTAGTGTAAATGACGGTTAACTTTGATCGGCTATAATTACGTAACTAATTGATCAACTGATCTGTTTTTTTTAAAGAAGCATTTTTCCAATAACTTAAAACCAGCTTAAAAAAATTTGGTTTGATTGAATTTTCACAGTTATTCTAATTGTTTGTGAGTACAAAAATTCGACCAATATTTAAACAAGTGTCAGAGCTCTCCTAATTAATGGATTTGAATTTTTCAAAAAGCGTTTGAAAGCTTGAGAGCCCTTCTATATGTGATTAAATTCAAGTATCTAAGAGCCTTGGTTTTTGCTGTGTAAAATTTTGAAAATTTGTCAAATTTTTTTTTAAATATGAATTGCAAAATTTTTATGCAAAATCTATCGAACCGATTTTGATGAAATTTGATGTGATGATTCTACATAACATGAACTTTTCTTGAGCCAAATATGAAGGGCCTATACCCAACTTAAAGACACCAAAAAATTCCCTAAAAAATAATGTTTTTTAACCCAATTTTTGGCGATTTTTTCAATAATAATCATGATTCAATCGACTTGTAACTAGTCATATTTTGTAAAATTTAATTACAAACATTTTTTTCCTCTTCCATTTTCGCCTAAAATCAACTCTTGAAAAAATACATAATTAAATAGGAAGAAAAATATGACATTTTACGAATTTTTGTAACATATTGGGCCGCCAAATGTTAAGCCCACGTTTTTTTTTATGCGCATAGAAAAATTTTCATTTCTAGTGATATTTGAAAGCCAAAAAGCCAAAAATCTCCGTGGATATAAAGAAAAAAACTACATGAACTACCCCTATTATTTTTTCACGAGGAACTTGCACACAAGTTTTTTTGAAACATAAACGGGACACCCTGTATAACAATAAATTGCTTTAAATTAATAATCACTCGGTTCTTTAGACTCCAGCTATTAAACGAGATATTTTGTTCTTAGAGGTTATGCTATCTGTATCTACGAGAAGAGTTGCCGATGACCTGTTTACATTTTACCATCTACGTAATCGAGATATTTTGCAATCCTAGTTGGTATGCTATCGAAGGTATTTTTGCCCACTGGTTGTGCAGCACATGGACCATTCCGATATATCAGAAAAAAACGTCGTTCTTTAATTTCTTTTGGTCACAAAGATATATACTATCGATACAATTGGAGAGAGAAACCACCCCTACCAAACCACAAATAGGCTAACCCACCTGACCCTGGAAACAGTTATAATCGACTAAATTCGCTGTTCCGAGGATTAGGAGAATTAAATTAACCTGATTGTGGTTTGGTAGGGGTGGTCCTAGGGGTTAGGTGGGATAGAGGGTAGGCATGTTAGCCCGCTTATAGTGTGGTATTTAATTATTTCAAGAAAAATCAGCGATTAAACTCGCTGTTTCCAGGGTCTGCTTGTGGTTTGGTAGGGGTGGTTTCTAGGGGTTAGGTGGGTTTATCTCGGTACCCGTGGAGTTTTGGACTTTGTGCCCATGAAGACATTTGTTCAGGACGCCGAGATACGTAACATATAAAAAATTCAGCCAATTTAACCGGGAGCCATTTCCCATAAGGTTTTTTGGAATATATCCTTTCGATATTTGCTTCAAATGAGCCTCTAATCGATGATATTTTCCTATACATATTTACTTTTCTGCACACTAATAATGTGGTCTTGAACATTGAATACTTTGTCCACAATGTGTTAGGGCTGAATGATTCTAACTAAAAGATATATAAAAAATATAAATTACCAAAAGTTATAAATATTTCTTTAAAGTGATAAAAGGTAATATGCCAGTTTTGGAAATATCCCATTAATATAGTTTCACTAATGGCTCCTCTACACGTTGGCCAATGCGTTGGAACATGCTGGCCAACACACTGACAAGGACATTGGAATATCTGTCCATACGTTGGAAGGGCGATCAGTTTGTTTCGTTGCAAGTTGCAAAAGGTAGATGCATTTACAATCTTTACGTGGGTCAAAAATTAAATGCCTACATTGCTAAATGAAAGAAGTTACAAAGGTGTCAACCAACCTCTGCGGCTGTCATTTTTTATAAAAAAAAAAATATAAAATATCTCCTAAACCGCTAGAGTTATAGGTATAGGGTAGATTATATGTTTTGAATTCAGAATTTTTTGCTTTATCAGAATATTGTAAAAAAAATAGGGTGTTCCATTTAAAATAAGAAAGTTGGTCCGTGTACAGCGAAAATGCAACACCCCATCCCCGTATATTCATCAATATTTTTAAAATATGCAAAAATATGGCGGAAAAACCTTGTACCCTCAAATTTTGTTGCATATTATAAGGAACGAACGCTACGGAGGAAATACGCACTAAACACTCACTCTGTATATCAACTCCATTCATATCAAGAGAATTTTGAAGATAATAAATAAATATCTTTCTTACACATATAATTTTTAATTTGGCCAGGACTGCCGAGAGCGTTCCGCCACCAGTACTTTCTGCCTTAAATTTGACTAATGGGCACCCTTTGGAAAGTTGGCAATCGAATTAAAATACACCCCGTTCCCTGTTAATTATATAAATCAAAGAAACAATAGCTGTATTTTATTCATATGAAATCTGTTTGTATCAAGGGTAATAGAATAGCTAATAGCTGAGATTAACTGAAACCTAGTTTATATAGAATGTAGTATTATTTTAAATTGTTCAAAAATTAATTTTTATTTGTTATTTATGTCCAGTGGGTGTAAATTAAAATGGTCATATAATTTTTAGGGGTTTTTCTTCTGGGATGTCGAAAAAGGTTACACGTGTTTGCTAAATATTTTTTTCTGTAATCAACTGACAGGTAGAGTCGTGTTTTTTTAATTTTTCTCAAAATTTCAATTTTTTGTAAAGTTACACAGCACTATGAAATTTAAAAAATAGAATCAAATTAAAATTTAAATAGATTTGATACAACTACAAAGAAAATTTAATTTTGCCAAAAATGAATGAAGCTAACTGTTTGCATCCATCAGTTGATTATGTATGAAAACAAAATAATGCTTTGAACAAATATGTATGGGCAACTTCTTTTATTTCGCAAATTTGATTTGAATTTTGTTATAAAAGTAGTTGTCTCATGCTTCATTATCAAAATACCATCACTTTAATTTTCAACAGCCGCCACTGTTTTATTTTACATGTGAAGTACCCATTTCTAGACCTACGCAAGTAAAATTGTGCCTACAGACAGGCAATTCAATTTGCTTCGAGACTCTTCGCATGTGCATTTGTTGACGTCAGAGTTAACTATAATGGAATCATTCTTACGATTTAGGTCTTTTACGTACATACAACAAAAGTTTGCGTAAATTGTTTGATCGTGTATGGGGCCTATTAGAGCATATAACGAGCGTTCAAATAAAAACGTGGTCGAAGTTGGCTCTGACACATTGGACGTAGGGCGTAGCTTATAGCGACCAACTTAACCTCATTTCTCAACGAGCTGTATAGCAGCTGTCAGTTTCAATAACAAAGCGGCGATATAGCGCTTTGACAGATGACGTTTAAGTTCATTTGCTATCACATACTTCTATATAGTAGATATAGTATATATAGTAGGATAGAAGTATGTGTTTGCTATACGCTACGCCCTACGTCCAAATTTTCAGAACCAACTTGACCACGTTTTTATTTGAACGCTCGTTACTATTGGAGGCAGCGTCTCAGTGGCCGAGTGTACCGGAGGTTTAGACAGAGAGAGGTATAGGAGGAAATATGCTATCTCTCTCTAGCAATATGCAATCGCGTGCTATAATAAAAGAATAATTTCAAATTAGGGGGACACATGCTATTATTCCTAAAAAAACAGATTGTTACTTTGTTCAACTTATTCACAAACCTAGATTCGTGAGCTTAATGACGCCACTGCTAGTCCCTCCGGCCCCTGACTTCTGAACCGCCATTATTCTATGGCTAGAAATTGGCCTCAATGATTTGGGATCGAGGGGGATTATCCCTCTTTATCCTGCCTCATCTCGTGTAGGCCTGGACAGCCTTCGTAGGTGGGCCCCATCCGTCGTCTACCCCGACCGCAAATGCGGCCGGTGTAGGCGCTTTGTGGGACCTCCTTTTGTCCTGGCTGGGCCCCGCCGGCTAGGGCCCTTTCTTCTGGCGCTCTTCTTGCTTCGCCGGCTCGTCTGTGTAAACCCCGGGGGTAGTGTCATGTTTATGTGTGGTATGGTTGGGTAGGGTAGTGCGGCTATGCAGCCTGGGATGCGCTTTGCTAAGGTGGCCCTTAGGCTAGCGCGGGAGGGGAGGGTTAAGGAGGGTATGGGGTGTGTGTGTGTGTGTGTGTGTGTCGTTGTCTTCGTTTCTTGATCCTGGCTGTCTCTGAAACAGAAAAGGTTAGCGGGCAGGGGGGGGGTCATTGGGGTGGTCACCCAGGGTCAAAAAGTTGGTGTCTAGGTCTTTTGTGTTTGTCGGTCACGTCGGGTACGTAGTCAACGGCTTGCCTGAGGAGGGGATTGTCATGTCTAGCGGCTACGTCAAATCGTTTCTCCGCGTTTTGTCTTATTGTCTGTGTAGCGTTTGTGTATTGTAAGTCTCGTAATATGTCAGTGTTTCTTACGTACCAGGGCGCGTCGGTGGCCGTGCGGAGGGCTATGTTTTCCACAGCCTGTAATGACTTTAAGTGGCTTTTTGCCGCGTGACCCCACGCCGTGGAGGCGTAGGTTAGCTGCGGTTGAAGTACCACCTTGATAAGCGTTCGCTTATTCCTTAAACTGAGGGTGTTTCCACCTTTGAGTAAGGGATAGAGCCTAGCCCTGGTGGTCTTCGCTCGCGCCACCGTCTCCACGATGTGCGGTTTCCACGTGAGACGCTGGTCCATCGTCACGCCCAGGTATCGTGTTTGTCGATTCCAGGAGATGGGTTCCTGGGATAGTGTCAGTCTGTCGAGGTTTTGTGGGATTTTTCGTTTGGTAAAAAGGATAGCCGAACTTTTGTTGGGATTAATTTTGACTTTCCACCTGTTGCACCAGGTTTCAAGTTGGTCTAAGGAGTTTTGGAGGAGGGAGACGGAATATCTAGGATCTACGGATTGGGATGTGATTGTCAGGTCGTCGGCGTATAAGTATATGTTGGTGTTGGGGGGATGTGGGATGTCGGAGTTGTAAATGGTGTATAGGTGTGGGGACAGGACGGTGCCCTGGGGGACACCGGCCTCCATGGGACGGGTGGTGGAAAGGGAATCTTGGATTTGGATGCGGAATTTTCGGTGGTGTAGGTAGGATTTTATGAGTTTGGTAAAGGATATGGGATATTGGTTGGTGAGCATTTTCATCAGTAGGCCTTCATGCCAAACCGTATCGAAGGCCTTTGCGACGTCCAGGAAGACAGCACCAGTGTACTGTCCCCTGTTGAAGGCCGCCGTGATGTGCTCGGTAAGGCGAAGGATTTGGAGTTCAGTGGAGTGATTGGGTCGGAAGGCGAACTGCTCGTCTGGAATGACTTGCAGTTCTTGGGAGTGGGTTCTTAGACGGGTTAGGATAATTTTTTCTACCACTTTGCTCATAGCCGGGAGCAGGCTAATGGGCCGGTAGTTGGATGGGATGGTGTGATCTTTGTTGGGTTTTGGGATAAGGATTATGTTTGCTGTTTTCCAGCGGGTAGGGAAGTGTCTTAGTCTGAGTGTCGCGTTTGTTATGTTTAGTAGGGCCATGAGGCCCTTGTGTGGTAGTCGTTTAAGTGTCGTGTTATGTATATTGTCGGGTCCGGGGGCTTTTCTGTTTTTAAGTCTGCGTATTGTCAGTCTTAGTTCGTCAGGTGTTGCGGGAGGGATTATGTCATTGTCTGGCTCTCTGTCGACGCGTCGGGCCGCGCGCTCAGCCACTATCTCGAATTCCTCGTCTTCGTGACTTCTGAACCTTGATTATGCCTATAAGCCCAATGCCCATCTTTAGCCATTCCGAATTCGTACTCCTAGGCAGTGATCAATAAATGCAAACTACACGTTGCCAACGCGAAAACAAACAAAAACCCTAAAACCCTGCCTACTTTGCTTGTCATAACCTCACTTCTTGGAGGTCATCCTTTAACTGCGTATTTTTGCCAGTAAAATGTCCCAACTGGAAAAGCCGATGAAGATATCTAAGCAGCTAAGGATGAAGGCGCAAGAATTCTTGTCCTCCAAGAAGAATTCGGAGTGTCTGGCTCAGATCGTGAACCATTTAGAGTGTGGGGCGGATCAGCTATCTTGTTTACTTGCGCTGGAATTGATATTCACCACTTTGTTAAAAGAAAGGGAGATGTTCATTGAAGTAGTGCCTCTGAAGCCGGTGGAGAAGACGCCAGAAAACCAATACAAAGAATGGTTGAAAAGTGCTTATGAAGAATGTTACACTAAAATTTTACAGAGCCTAGAGAATACCTCACATAAGATTCAAGTGCAAGGTAAGAGCGAACGATGATATTCTTATATATCTGTTTATATTAATACCGTGCAATTGCTTTTAGGATTATCTACTGCAATGAATATTTTATCGCAAGAAGGGAGATTTCCATTAGAAGTAAAGGGATCCTTGGACAACTACGTTCCGTTACCAAAATTGAAATCTCTGTTGATGAAGATTCTTTCGAATAAACAGATCAACTCCCAGCTTATCAATAAATATACAGAGTACCTCCTATTCGATGACATTTTGTTCTTTACCTGGAAAGTGTTGCCATCTCTAACAGCAAAGTCCAACCCCAACGATGTGTACATTATGAATTACCTGTTGCTGTTGGAGAAGCTCCAAGTATATCAGAACAGTGAAACTAACATTTTGTGCGGGACAGAGGAAGGTAAGTGATAAAATCAAATGTCGATACCGTATCGGACAACGGGAAACTCTATTTTTAGGTTCGTTTTTTACGTTCGATGAAACCGTGACAATCAAATGCCTCAACAAGATCTGGCACTGCGTCATGCTGTGGGAGCACACCCCCCACACCCACAAACAGTTACTGATAGTCATGCTCGAGAAAGTGTTACCCCACTTAGAAAAACCCCTTCTCCTCACTGACTTTCTCATGGACTCTCTGGACGTCGGAGGACCCGTCAGCCTCCTAGCCCTGCAAGGTTTATTCAACTTGATTCAAACGCACAACCTGAACTACCCCAACATCTTCGTCAAGCTGTATTCCATGTTCGAGCCGGAAATCTTTCACACCAAGTACAAGGCCAGGCTGTTCTTTTTGTCCGATTTGTTTCTTAGTTCGACACATCTGCCGGAGAATTTGGTAGCCGCCTTCGCCAAGAGATTAGCCAGATTAGCGTTGATAGCCCCCTCTGAGGACATAATAGTCATCTGTAAATTCATCGGCAATTTAATATTGAGGTAAGTGATCTAGAAGTTATTTGGAAAATTTACTCTAGTGATTTTATTTCTCGAAGTTTAGTCTGTTTGGTATGAGTGTTGTTTTTAGCGTAATGTCGTAATTTTTTATGACGTAGGATTAATTTTACTTAATGAAGTTTTGATATAAATTTCCAAACACAAACAAACAAACTGTCTGCCGGGGTTTTTATGATCGGAACTTTATTTCGAGGCCAAAGATACTCGTATCCACATAGTCCAGACGGTATCTGTTTCAAAGAGTCCATATTTGGGTGAATCGTATATCCACGGAGATTTTTGGCTTTTTGGCTTTAAATATCACTAGAAATGAAAATTTTTCTATGCGCATAAAAAAAAAACGTGGGCTTAACTTTTGGCGGCACAATATGTTAAAAAAATTCGAAAAATGTCATATTTTTCTCCCTATTTAAGAGACATATCTTTTCAAACGTTGATTTTAGGCAAAAATGGAAGAGGAAAAAAAATGTTTGTAATTAAATTTTACAAAATATGACTAGTTACAAATCAAATGAATCATGATTATTGTTGTAAAAATCGAAAAAATCGCCAAAATTGGGGTTAAAAAACTACTTTTTAAGAAATTTTTTTGGGGTCTTTAAGTTGGGTGTAGGACCTCCATATTTGGCTCAAGTTATGTAGAATCATCACACCAAATTTCGTCAAAATCGGTTCTATAGATTTTGCATAATAATTTTGCAATCCAGATTTTGAAAAAAAGTTTTCAAAATTTTGCACAGCAGAAACCAAAGCCCTTAGATACTTGAAAATTTAATCACATATAGAAGGGCTCTCAAGCTTTCAAACACTTTTTGAAAAATTCGAATCCGTCATTTAGGAGAGCTCTGGTGCATGTTTAAACATTGGTCGAATTTTTGTATTATAATTTTGTATTTTTGTAATATATTGAATTAATTTCTCATTTGCTTATATTTTAAACAGTAAATAATATTTGAATTATACTTTAATCACAAAAGAAATGATGATTAAGTTAATAATTAATTAATTAATTAATTAATTACTAATTTTCAACATATTTTGAAAATAATTGTTGTTCAAGCAATTTTAGAATATTTAAATAAATTTGTTTTTGATCTTTGATAAACAGTATATAAGTTTATGCACTTACCTTTGATACAATAAAAAAATAAAGTTGATAATTAAAGGAAGTTTAAAGATAAATAATTATCGGACTGTTGAAAGACCAATAATTATTAACGATAGGCATTTGAAAATACGCTAATTGTTTTTTTTTAATCGCGAGACATCGATTTAAAAAAAAAT
>NW_019417265.1:36285-82152 GCF_000390285.2 Anoplophora glabripennis
AATTTTTCAAAAAGCGTTTGAAAGCTTGAGAGCCCTTCTATATGTGATTAAATTTTCAAGTATCTAAGGGCCTTGGTTTTTGCTGTCAAAATTTTGAAAATTTGCAATTTTATTTTTTAAATCTGGATTGCAAAATTATTATGCAAAATTTATTGAACCGATTTTGATGAAATTTGGTGTGATTCTACATAACATGAACTCTTCTTGAGCCAAATATGAAGGTCCTATATTCAACTTAAAGACCCCAAAAAAAATCCCTAAAAAATAATGTTTTTTAACCCCATTTTTGTCGATTTTCTCGATTTTTACAATAATAATCATGATTCATTCGATTTGTAACTAGTCATATTTTGTAAAAAAATTAATTACAAACATTTTTTCCTCTTCCATTTTCGCCTAAAATCAACTCTTGAAAAGATACATAATTAAAAAGGAAGAAAAATATGACATTTTCTGATTTTTTTTAACATATTGTGCCGCCAAAAGTTAAGCCCACGTTTTTTTTTATCATAGAAAAATTTTCATTTCTAGTGATATTTGAAAGTCAAAAGGCCAAAAATCTCCGTGGATATACAATTCACCCAAACCAAAACAGATACCGCCCAGTCTAACAGCAATTTTTTAATTTTGACTGAGACCGCTTTTTAATGTAATTAATGGGTGATCTTTTATTATAAATATAACATATAAAACTTACATATTATATTTAGCAATACTATTGTCTTTCTTTCAGCGTGAAGACAGACGTAAGTTTGATCATTTAATCCTATACTGTCTCAGTTGAGAACATATAGATTGTATAGATTTGGACTTCGGTTCTGCCCGCAATTACCAATCTCTTAGCCCATCCGATTTAGTAAATCACACGTGGTTGAAGAATTTAAAATATATTCGTTTCTGAAGTTGTAGGCATTCAGGACTTAGCATTGAATTTTAAATAATTTTTATCAAATCGAAATAATTTTGGTATCATTGCAAAACTAAAAAATAGATCCACTTCCCTCGTGTAAGCAATTTTTTATTTAAGCCAGTTTATTTAAGTAAATAAATTGTAAATAGTGCGATTTCTTGCACAGTTTACTCTTTTTTAAACGATAAAAAATTTATTTTGAAAAAACTTATACAACTGTCTTAGGAAACAATTTTGTCTTTAGATTATTTTTTTATTTAGGTCGCTATGTTTATTCGTTTTCCAAATAAGTCGTGTATGGGTCATGTGCAAAATATGGGACTATTTCAAGCGCGCGACGGACTCTTAAGTGAAGGTATTGCAAGAAACGACTACTCTAGGCTATACGCCTCAGCTGAATGATTTTTTGTGTGTTTAATGATATTGCTAGTGTAATTCATTGCTAGCCAAGGCATAGAATAGTTGTTTCTTGCAATATCGTCACTTAAAACTTTGCTTTCGCTCTCACAGGGTCAACACTGGTCAGGCTTTCGTAATATCTGTAATACAGGTTGCTTTCTGCCATTTTTTTGGCCTCTTTGTAAGTCTCGGGGAGTTGTAGCTCTCAGTTATTTGAAAATACTGTTACTGACCTAAAAATCGCGCACTTAGTTACGACTTTATCCGTTGAATCAATAAATTTCAGGCACCCCGGACTAAAATGCCTCCTAAACAACCCGAACTGCTCCGCCGCCAACACGGACCCCTACATCATGGAAGAACGCGACCCGCTCAGGTCCTACGCGATGAGCAGCTCCTTGTGGGAACTGGAGACGCTGCAGCACCACGTCCTCCCTAACGTCGCCAACGCCGCCAAGTTCATAAACGCCCCCCTGCCCAGGGTCGAGTGGGATCTCGGCAAGATGTTAGACAGCACCGGCGACGACATATTCGACAGGGAGGTGAAGAAGTTTAGTAAATTGATCGTCTTGCAGTTCGAGAAGCCCAACGGCGCGACGATCGGAAAGGGCGACCGCGTGATGCAGTATTGGAACCTGTAAGTTTAAAATGGTGCACCCCTGGGGTATGTCGGACCTGTTTTGTTTTAACGTTTCGTAGAGTTACGCCTCCACGGCTAATTTTTTACGTAGGTTTTGTACTTTTGTATTTTCTTATCCACCGCCGGTTGCCAAATTTTCAAAAGGGTTCTTTTTTCGCAGGCGCTTTTTGAGACTAGTAAAGTGACGGAGGAATATTATTCCGATATTGTGGCAGTTTTGTTTTTGTTTTTTTTTTCTTTTTCTTATTTATTGCATATTTTGCCAGCTGTGGGGAAATTTATAAATTAATGGAATAAATCCTTGTGCCAAAAGGATTAGACGAGGGTTATTTTTCTGAAATTAGATTTGCATAACCGAAAATCTTACCCATTGACCGATTGATCATTTTGGAGCAAGAGTTTGTTTAATTAATTTTTTTTAATTTTTAATACATGGCAAAATACCCAATAAATAAGGAAAAAATCCATAGTTGTAATGTGCTATCCCTTCTTTTTTTTTTATCTCTTAATATGTTGATATTCCGTTGATATAAACTAATCCAAACAATTAAAGGATCAAAAGAATTTCCGAAATTTTTCCGTGATTTTTGACGGACTATATTTAAGTGAAAAATGGTCGTATCGAGAATTAAAAAAAAGCATTGAAGCTCTAAGATTCTAGTTTTTAGATCTTTCGGTCGAAAATTTTTAGTAGTTACGGTTATCATGCAGTTCTAAAAAATAGCGTGACAAAAAAATTTTGCAAATTTTTTTTATTTTTTTTTTCCACGGATTTGGAAAAATTTTTTTCAGCTAAGCCATTGCATGGACCAGATAGCTTGTTTATTCAGCTTTAATTTCCTTTTTTTTAAATATCGATACGACCATTTTTCATCGAAATATAGGACTTTTAATGGAAAAGGATCCTTTTGTCTTCAATCATCGATATCTCAGCGACAAATGGTTGTACAGAGAATTGATGGGCAGTTTCGAAAACTGGAATAAATTTCCTATAACATGCTGCCGCAACTTTCCATCTTTTACACGAATTTTAAAAAACAGGAAAAAAAGAGAAATTTATGTTTTTTTAGAAAATTGACGGCTAAATTAAAAATATTACGAAATGACTAGCATGACTTTTACAGTTCGATATACCCAGAAGAATCCTGTGAAGTTTCATCTCGATCTAGCAAACCGTTTCTTTGTTTCAAACAGTCAAACTTTTGAAAAAAATTAAAGGGTCACGTTTTTCAGTTCATAATCATGATTATAATGGAAAAAAAATATTTTTTGAGGTTTTCTCACATTTTTACCGCAAATAACTTAATTGATGAAAAAATATATATATTTTTCGAAAAGTTCAGAACATTTTCGAATTTTTATTTTTTTTGTAAACCTTCCGGACATTGAAGAAAACAAAATCCAATTGTTTCCAGCACGATTCGGCTTTTCTGTCCTATGCTTCTGTGTATCAGCTTTTAATTAAATTAAAATTAAAGTTGATGACCAAACCAGATTTCGATCCCGATTCATACCGTTTTTTGAGACAAATTTTTAATTAATTTTTGTGCAGTCTGTAATCACTTAAAAAAACTGTTTTTTTCAAAACTACCCTTTTTCTTCTGAAAACAAATTTCGAAAATTTTTTGAAAAAAAAATATTTTTTTTTCATCAATTTAAATATTTGCGGTAAAAACGTGGGTACCTCAAAAAAAACAAATTTTCCATTTTAATCTTGATTATGAAGTGTTTAAGCTCAAAAATCGTGACCCTTTAATTTTTATCAAAAGTTTGACTGTTTGAAACAAAGAGACGGTTCGTTAGATCGAGATGAAATTTCACAGGGTTCTTCTGGGTATATCGACCTGAATATTTCTAATTTAGACGTCAATTTTCTAAAAAAAAACATAAATTACCCTTTTTTCCTGTTTTTTTTTAAATTCGTGTAAAGGACGAAAAAAAAAAAATTCAGAAAAGTTGCGGCAGCATGTTATATGAAATTTATTACAATTTTCGAAACTGCCCTTCAATTCTCTGTACAACCGTTTGTCGCCAAGATATCGATGATTGAAGACAAAAGGGTCCTTTTCCATGAAAAGTCCGATATTTCAATGAATAATGGTCGTATCGAAATTTAAAAAAGAGGAAATTAAAGCTGAATAAACAAGCTATCTGGTCCATGCAATGTTTTAGCTGAAAAAAAAAAATTTTTCCACGTCCGTGAACTCGGAAAAAAAAAAAAAATTGCAAAATTTGTCGCTCTATTTCTTAGAATTGCATGATAACCGTAGCTCCTAAAAATTTTCTACCGAAAGATCTAAAAACTAGAGTCTTAGAGCTTCAAAATGATTTTTTTTAATTCTCTATGCGACCATTTTTCACTCAAATAGTCTGTCAAAAATCACGGAAAATTTTCGGAAATTTTTTTGACCCTTTAATTGTTTGCATTAGTGTATGTTAAAAAAATTATAATTACTGTTGATTAACATTCCACGTATATATCGCACAGGGTGTCCTGAAGCGAACGGGCGGCAGACGTAGCTTCGTTAAAACGTGGATGTCGCCAAAAAGTGTTTTAATTTTTGACTTTTTTTTTGAGAAAACAGATGTTTCATGAAATTTCACTTTATTTAAATACATACACTGGTTTCATGTAACTCAAACATACTTAAAAAAATATTTTCAATTCTCTTCTGTTAACAATAATTATATGCAGACGGCTGAATTTTCTGGGCATTCTGGTATAATTAAACTTGATCCTTTTGCCGGATTTGTAATTGTAAATTTAAACTGTAGGGTATATTTAATTTAATTGCATATTCAACTAAAGAATGAGGTTTAATATTTTATTTGTTTTAATATACAGGGTGATTCACAAAGGGTGACCAAAAATGTGACCTCGTATTCTTTGGTGAATTTTAATTGGTGTCTTTCCTACAAAGTATAGTTTTAAATTAATTATAATTTTTTTAAATAAATTAAAAACTAGTAAGTGAAATAATTTGATAATGGGCACCTGTATTTATGTAAACATTGTCCAAAATTTGAGACCCTTTTCTAAAATGTAGATGCTTCAGTGGCGGAGATACGGAGTATTAGTGGCATATAGTAAAATAGTACACCACTGCTTTACGGTGACAATCATGATATTTTCAGATTAGTCTTTCAATTTTCTACAAATTGGAAACACTTTTACTTAAATGACATGACAAACACTAATCATTCCGTTATTTATTCGAATAAAGAAATTAATATCTAATATTAATCGTTTTATTGTTAATACCGTTTGTGAATCACCCTGTATATTTACTTCGTTCACTTTACTAGTCATTTTTATTTTATGGGTTGTCATTCCCTCACCATGGGATGTTTTTCCAAGTATTTT
This sequence comes from Anoplophora glabripennis, assembly GCF_000390285.2. Taxonomy (NCBI): domain Eukaryota; kingdom Metazoa; phylum Arthropoda; class Insecta; order Coleoptera; family Cerambycidae; genus Anoplophora; species Anoplophora glabripennis. The sequence goes on from NW_019417265.1 coordinate 41,599, forward strand.
ATACAGTACACGAAAAAAAAGATGTAAAGTAAAAAATTGTCGTTCAGCGTCCGGATAACGGTAACGTCTTTCAAAAGGGCACCCCGGACCGTGAAAAAACGAGCATGTGATGTTACGCGAACATATCGCTGAGGTATTTTGTCAATTTTTTACTTGTTGAAAAAAAAAAACGTACGGGAAAAATTTTACTTGTCTTGATGGATATAATCTCTAATCCTATTGAAATGCAGATACGTTAACAATGAAGTGAATTAGTTCGGAGTTGGGGGAGGTGAAGAAATTTCGATGCGCACTACCAGGAAAGGGGCATTTATTTCACACTTGCATTTATTAAAATAAAATTTATGTTTTTTTTTACTCATCGTTCATTGTTTGCCTTATGATATTACGTTTGTTTTGTGTTTTCCTTACTCGTCCGGTAAAAATGATAAATTTTCAAGGTATTTGAGGTACAACGGTGTTTCGGGTTAATATGTCATGGTCCCTGCTACCGGTTTTGTAATTCGTGATGGCTATGGCGCAACAACCCGGAAAATTTTCGTAGTTTAACTATCAACCACTAAATTTTTACTAAATTGCGGTTTGTCTCAAAAAAAATATATATGCACTCTAGTGATTTTTCTTTTTAGATATATTTTTTTATCAGGCAGTTATGAATAATGTTGTAAAAAAAATTGTCATTTAATTTCTGTCGCTTCCAACTCTCCTTCGAAAAGTTATAATAATCAACTGTTAAATTTACTTTTATATGGTATTTTACAAGTTAGGACGTGATATTTATATGCCTAAAGTATGTAAAACCAACTTGCTGTGTTATTTTATATATATGTACGTATGAATAATATTAGGTTAGGATTTATTTTGTCACCTTTTTGTTATACTTATCAGTTTCCTGTTTAAATAAAATGTTGCTTTTCTATTTGTTCATTTATTTGATCGGTTCTCATATTTAAACGAAAGGTTATTACAAAGCGAATTTCTGCACCACCCGCCAAGAGTAAAAAAATTTAACACATAGGTAGGTAGTTGTTTGAAAAACTTGATTTGCTAATATATATCATTACGATTATTTTAAATTTTTTATAATTTTTTTTAGACGCTTCATCCACATTGACAAAAAAATGTGGTGATTTTAAAATAACACGTCGCACGGTGGGAGAAAACGCTCAAAATTCCGTGCGAGGTAGTAAAAGTTGTCCAAATTGGGATATTTTCTTTAAATACTCATAATCTCAACTTGCGATATCTTAAATACTCTCATAAACTACAATCAGAAATGTTTCCCATAAATGATACCACAAAGTATGAACAATATTTAGTCAATATAAAAAAAAAAGGTATAAAACTTAAAACCAGTTAATTGTAAACCCTTCAACCGTAAGCCTACAAACTTAGATTCATTGAACAAAACCCATACTCATAAAATTTAAACCGATAAAATCTAAACCCACAAAACCTTAACCAACAGGTTTATGGTTTCAAGAATTTGTGGTTTAAGGGTTTACAATTAACTGGTTTTAAAATCTGTGCCATACATTTTTTATTAGTGCTGGCAACTGAAATCGGTTTTTTGGATAGTCGGTTAACCGGTTTCGGATAATTCGGATTTTTACGAAATCCGAAAACCGGTTATTCGATTCTTCAAATATCCGATTATTCAAATAACCGATTATTTGATAATCTACTTCCTTTTTTTTGGAGATCGATTTCTTCGTAAACAAATTTGACTTCCAGATTTTTGTAGACCTTTTTTTTTAGACATCAATTTCTTCCGGTCTGTCTTTGTAAAGCACCGATTTTCAGATATCCGGTTTTGGTGATTCAAGTAACGGGTTATTCGAATAACCGATTTTAGCAACTATTTGACTAACCGGTTTTACCTGAAATCAGTTTTTACGGAACCCGGTTAACTGGTTTCACTTTTTTCCGGTTTTTGCCAGCACTATTTTTTATATTCCCTAAATATTGTTTATTGTATTTTGTGAAACATTTCTGATTGTAGTTTATAAGAGCATTTAAAATATCGCAAGTTGAGATCTTAAAATATCGCAATTGTCGCAGTGACATAAGAAAGCAGACATAATTACGAATATTTAAAAAAAAAAATCCCAGTTTAGACAACTTTTACTACCTCGAATGGAATTTTAAGCGTTTTTGCCCACTGTGCGTAATAGTCATATTAAAGCAATGTTTCCACTAAATTGTTTTTCATTAGTTTCGCAAAATTATTTAGAATTAGTAACGTATCTCCGTACCAATATTAGTTAATATTTAATAAATCGTGTAAAATTTTTTTTTGTTGTAAACTATAGAATGTTTTTTAAAGTTCGGCGCTTCGACCACAGTGATATCAAAAAAATATGGTTACTTTAAAATAACACATCGCAAAGTTTATACAAAAGCAATCTGTTTTAATAAATTATTTTTCATTGTCACTTCGCAAAATGTGCGTTGATTTAAAAACAGCTGGCACCGCTGATAGTGCATTAATATGCAAATTCCGGGAATCCCGGTTTATTCCACGTTGTACACATGAACTAAAATGTAGTTGAAAAAACTATATAACTCGACTATTTGTTTGATTAAAAAAAAAACATAACTTCAGATTCGTTTTCAAGGGGACACATTATTACTCCTAAAAAACTGACTCCCTGTATGTCCACAGAAAAGGCGTTGAATAGAAAAAACTTTCTTATTTTCCATTTTATTGAAAAAAGTTAGTCTTGATAAAAAATGTTGCTGGTTCTTGAAGTAAGATTGGGATAGAAAAATTTAACATTTCTTGTACGTGGTGTTCAAAAAATTGAAAAAACTTTAAATGCTACAAGTAAAGTGCATTTATTTGTGAAGATATGGAAATAAGTTACTAGGAAAAGTTGTTCAAAAGTGAAAGGCAGTCTCCAATAGTAATTTTCGAAAAAATTGGTGTACTTTTATTTATTTGTGAGCATTAAATTTATTTATTCAGTGGTCTCCTAGGAGTCTAGATTTGACAATAATGGATTATTTCCTATGGGGTCAACTGAAACAAATTTGTCACTGAGATTTTTTGGGCATTCTCGGAGCGCCATGCTATTAATATTGTGATAAACAATTTGTTTCAGTTGACCCATAGGAAATAATCCATTATTGTCAAATTTGGACTTCTAGGAGGCCACTGAAAAAATAAATTTAATGATCACAAATAAATAAAAGTAGGTACACCGATTTTTTTCAAAAATTAGTATTAAAGTCTGCCTTTTGAACAACTTTTCCTAGTAACTTATTTCCACATCTTCACAAATAGGTGCACTTTACTCTTGTACCATTTAAAGTTTTTTCAATTTTTTTAACACCCCGTACAAGAAATGTTAAATTTTTCTATCCCAATCTTACTTCAAGAACCGCAAAATTTTATATCGAGGAACTTTTTTCGATAAAATTAAAAATAAAGTGTTTCCTATTCAATACCTTTTCTGTGGACATACTGTATAATAAATAACACTTTATCCTTCATTCACCTTTTTTTTCGTGTTTTTTTATTATAATTCGGGTATTCTTATAAATAATTAACATTTAAAACAACTTTATTTAGTTTCTATTTATACATACATATTAGGGTGGCCCAAAAAAAACGAATATTTTTTTCGCGTATTGTGAAAATATGTGTTTATCATGTTTTAAGAGCCCCTCAAAAAATCAGCTCAAAAAAAATTTTTTTAGATGTCCCTCTAGATTTTTAAAAAATTTCCAAAATCGTCAAAAATTGAATTTTTTTTAAAATTTTTTTTCTCGTTATTTTATCATTTTCTAAAAATAAATATCAACGAACTAATAATTTTTTTTAATTGAATTTGATGAACAAAAGAATAGATGTCTTGAGACCCTTAAATTTTAAAAAATTAAAAAATAAATATTAGATACAGTGGTAGTAAATTTTGCCTCGAGAAATTTTTGAAGTGTCTTGTGATTTATTTCTATCCTTCTGTTCATCAAATTTAATAAAAAAAAATTATTAGTTCATTGATATTTATTTTTAGAGTACTTACACTACTTTGAAAGTTAAAATAATGGTGAGTGACCTTTAGAAATTAAAATATTGATTTGAAATTTTCAGAATCGAGATCTTTTTTCAACCTATAAAATGATAAAACAACGAGAAAGAATTTATTTAAAAAAATCTATTTTTGATGATTTTGGAAATTTTTAAAAATCTTGAGCGACCTCTAAAAACATTTTTTTTACCTTTTTTTTTTAATGGGCTCTTAAAACATGATAAATTAACATATTTTCACAAGACACGAAAAAAAAAATATTAGTTTTTTTTTTGGGCCACCCTAATACATACAGGGTGTTCCTAAATAAGTGTCGCAACGGAAAACTGTAAATTCCTCTTGAAAAAAGAAACATTTTTTTCCTCTTCCATTTTTCTCACCGGGCTTTCGTTTTCAAGATACACTGTGTCAAAACTTTAATTTTTTTTTAGTTTTTCGCCAATATCTTAGAAATTGTTTGAACTACAGGACTGAGCTTTTGTACACACATTACCACTATTAATAGCTACTTTTTCACACCCTTNAACAAATTTAATATTTAATTTTTATTTATACATACGTATTAGGGTGGCCCAAAAAAACGAATATATTTTTTCGTGTCTTGTGAAAATATGTTAGTTTATCATTTTTAAGAGCCCCCTCAAAAAATTAGCTCAAAAAAAATTTTTTTAGAGGTCGCTCAAGATTGATAAAAATTTCCAAAATCGTCAAAAATTGAACTTTTTTTAAAATTTTTTTTCTCGTTATTTTATCATTTTCTAAAAATAAATTTCAACGAACTAATAATTTTATTTTATTGAATTTGAACAAAAGAATAGAAATAAATCGTGAGACCCTTAAATTTTAAAAAATTAAAAAATTATAAATATTTGATACTAAGTGCAGTAGTAAATTTTGCTTCGAGAAATTTTTTAAGTGTCTCGTAATTTATTTCTATCCTTTTGTCCATCAAATTCAATAAAAAAAAATTATTAGTTCATTGATATTTATTTTTAGAGTACACTACTTTGAAAGTTAAAATAATGATGAGTGACCTTTAGAAATTAAAATATTGATTTGAAACTTTCAGAATCGAGATTTTTTTCAACCTAGAAAATGATAAAAAAACGGGAAAAAATTAAACACAAAAAAATTAAATTTGACGATTTTGGACATTTTTAAAAATCTTGAACGACCTCTAAAAAATTTTTTCTTTGACCTGACGTATTGAGGGGGCTCTTAAAACATGATAAACTAATATATTTTCACAGGAGACACGAAAAAAAACATAATCGTGTTTTTTGTGGCCCACCCTAAATTGTATAGGCATAACATATTATATTATATATTATTATTGTATCTATCAGGGAAATATTATTAAAATTTTAAGTTATTATTAACAAGATGTGTAATGGAATTCCCCTAGCAGGTAAGACCGTCAAGAAATTGTTCTTATCTAATTCCAATATAATGATTCCCACTGCAAAAAATGACTGAGCAAGATACCGTTGGACTGGAATATAATTACTGGTAAATAATATAGGTACATATAATTTCATAAGGGTGCATAAGGGTGAAAAATTTGAAAAAGTCAATTGAAGAACCATACATTCAAGGTATGCACCAGGCTCGGTCCCTACGCAGCAACTCGGCATTGAAATATTTGAAAAACTTGTTCCCATATTTATTTAGCCATACCCATACAGAGGTCTGGTGGGACTAAACGTGCAGCTGGTAGAAATGTATACGCCCAGTTGAAGAATGCGCGTGCGGGCAAATAATGTCCCATACAGTTGCTTTGGTCAACTGCGTCGTGAATTTCAGTTCTAGACAAGTAGCTTGGCAGTGCAGTGCGGGAATGCGGAATTTGATGTGATTCAGATAATTTTAATTTACTATAGGTACCTTCTATCAATCATTCATATGACAATTGCGAAAGGGAGAAATAAGAGGGATATTTTGTTTATTAATATTATCACAACATGGCATTNAAGATTTAGTTGAAAATTCCAGAATTTAATTTAATTCATGTGTGTTAATTTTATTTTATTGTATTTTTTGTAAATTTTATGTTAATTTCTCGTTCATTTTTCTGTCTGTTTCATTGTATTTTGGTATAATGATGTCTATTAAACGTGTTATTAAATATTTGTTGTGATTGATTTATTATCGCATGGGTTACTAGATAAAAAGTTTCTTTATGCATAATAAACAATTTGACAGCAATTTAGCCGCAGAATCGTTAATGTTCAATATTTTTTCATGAAATTTGGTACAGATCCATTTCAGGGGACGCCGAATCCAGTGGCGTACGCAAATTTCTTCTAAAAAAATCGCTAATATGGATTCTGGATTTTTCAGCCTCTGAAAGTGATCTAGTAGGCCTTAGTTTAAAAAAGAACTGGACGGCGCTTGGCCCCAAAATACACTTTACCCCCCTCTACATTTCAAAAAAAATTTCGTCAAAATCGCTCCATAAATAAAAATGTTATGAGGGTGGCCCGCTTTCAAATGGGTCACTCTGTATATATGTACATATACAGGGTGTTTATTAAACATACAGCAAAAATTCAAGGGGTTATTCCCTGGACTATTCTAAGAATATTTTGTCCTTTGATAATTTTTGAAAGGCTGTTTTTCTCCTAATATAAATGGTGAGAAAAATTTTTGACAAAACCAATTTTAATATTTTTGAAATTATTAATGTAGTTCAAATAAAAGTATGGTGTACTACACTGGGTTTACCAAGTAGATATTTTTTTGAAAGAAAAAAAGCAGGCAAGTGCAGGCATTGAAAAGAAACCAGTTTGAACGTGGCGAGACGGTTGTACACTGAACGATTTCCTGTCTGTAATGTTCCTGATAAGAAAAACCTTCCAAAATATTCATCAACGTCTTCATCAAACGAAGTGGAGGATCAGGAAGGCCAATGACGATGAAAAATTGCAAATACTTTGAATGTAAGTAACGGGATTGTTTGGAATATTCTTTCTTAGGGACTATTGTTGTACCCAACACATTCAGACACTTCTTCCTTGCGGTCCTTTTAGGTTGGCCACGAATTAAACCGTCCCCTCCTTATGTATAACACCATGTTATACATAAGTATAACACCAATTTATTTAAAAATATACATTGACTAAGGACTTACACACCTAGTAAAAATATTCATATCATCTGCCAGTGAAATATAAAAAAAAAGATTTCTCTAACTGACCGTATAAAAATATAACTTCCCAACTACTCGATTTACACAAATTTTACATCACGACGATATCCTTTCCTGCAGCAATCCCCACGCATTATACACCTGCTCTCTAGTATGCTCCGGTTCCCACAAGGGGCAGAACACTACGTTTGCATGATTGACGTAGAAGGTATTGGGCTGCTGGGCGTCTAGCCTATTTTTCGCCTGCTCTTCGGTAAGTCCGTTTCTCGATATCAAGCGAGTTATGGCCTCTTGTCTAGGCACTAATGTCGTCCAAACCTGGAAAACCATTTTATACTATAACTTGTCGACTAAATGCGTCGCCTTAATTTTGTCGCACATCCATTATTTTCCACTTAGTTGCTATAATTTTTTAGATTCTGTATATTTCTAACTCACCTCGTGACACTGTTTGTCCCAACCGGCCGTCAAAAGTACGGCCGCTTCTACAACGACGACTTTCTTATCACTCTCCCTGATAATTTTATTAACCTCTTCGGCTATCGTTGGCCAAACCAAAGAATTCAAGGCCTTCATTTGTTCCTAAAATGTGAGCTGTGGAGTTAGCTACTAATAACAGCTCCAAATTGCAATAAAAAAGGAAATTGAATGTGTGGTAGACTCGACCACCATACCCATACGTTTTTGTGATGCTGAATCCAAATCACATCTGTGCTTGACTAAATTATAGCTCTTGTTCAAGATCAAGAAACAAGAAATGGTCTTCAAGTAACCTTGAACGTGAATTTACTTTGTCCAACGAACACAGGATTTGGATTCAGTGATGGGCCAGTGAAAATACCTCGTTATTTGCCAAAATTTAGTTCAGTAAACAGAGACACGTAAATATTAGGAAAAATTCCATAGAATTGAATGAATTACTTTATCCCAGCGGACTTTATTTTCAAAATGGCATCCAAAGTTCATAAAAAAAAAATTTTTATTTAAAAAACATTTTAGAAAAAATGTTTTAGACAAAAGTTGTAGTAGAACTTTTTATAACAAAAATTTTGAAACCAGCCCTATATCAATTGACAAACAAATGTATTAGTTATTGCAAAAAAAACGGCTAAAAACCACATTTTTTTTAAACTTACAACGAAAAAAGATTTTTTTACGAAACTTTCGGAATATGTAGTCCTTGACAAGTAGAATAAAAACATTTTTGTAAAATTCCAAAATGTTTCAGTTTTTTGCAAATATTGAATTTTTCGAAAAAAATAAATTTTTTTCAAGTTTCAATAAATTATACAGTAATGCACTCATATGATCCATCTTGTGGATAAAGTTTTCTCTAAGAGCTGTACTTCCCTGTGAAAATCGTGCGCGTATTGCAAAGTAATTGAAAATCTGCGAAAAATCTACCGAAACTTTGAATTTCTTTTCTGGGTCGAAAAATGTAGATCTTTTTCTTATCATTGAAATTTAATCGGAATAGCATTATTGCCAACTGAAAACTGACATTTTTTCACGAATTAAAATAAAAATGTCCTACGAACAATTGGAGCCGAGAAATTTTTTTTTTCAATAAATCGCTACGACCTCATTTATTAATATTATTTTTTGAAATTTACACATGTTGTAGTTGAATACTTTTACTTCAATATAAAAAATAGTCCACAATGATCCTTTTTTCAGGAAACTTAATTAAAACGTACACCAACATCTCGAGCAGAGCAAGCATTTTACGGGGCCCAACAAAATTAAGTTTACTGTAAAAAAAGGGGTCAATCGTTGCGGAATTTTTTTATATTGAAGAATAAATGAGATCGTAGAGATTTTTTGAAAAAAATTTTCTCAGCTCCTGTTGATCGTAGGACATTTTTTTCCAAATTCGTGAAAAAATGTCAGCCTCAAATAGCAAAAATGTTATTCCGATTAAATTTCGTTGATAAGAAAAAGATTACATTTTTCGACTCGAAAAAAGAAGTCAAAGTTTCTGTAGATTTTTCGCATATTTCCAATTACTTTGCAATACGCATAAGATTTGCACAGGAAAGCAAAATTCATAGAGAAAATTTTAAGCCCAAGATGGGTCACGTAAGTTAGGGTGGGTCAAAAAATAAGAGCTCATATTTGGAGAGAATTTTCTAGAGGTGTCTAGCAACCTATTTTTCAGAGTATACAGTAAAAAAAAATAGTTGATTTTTTTACCCATTTTTTTTAAGTGCATTACTGTATGATTTATTGAAACTTGAAAAAAATCTCTTTTTTGCGAAAAACTCAATTTTTGCAAAAACTCAAATATTTTGCAATTTTACAAAATGCATTTATTCTACTTGCCAAGGACTACATATTCTAAAAGCTTCATAAAAAAATCTTTTTTTGTTGTAAAGATAGGTATAGAAGTTTTAAAAAAATGTGATTTTTAACCGCTTTTGTTTTTTTTTTAATAAAAAAAACTGTTTTTTGTGAACTTTTGTGACACCATTTTGAAAATGAAGCCGTAACATTCCGCCGGGGTAAAGTAGTTCATTCAATTGACAACAAAATTTATCACTAGAAGACCTAAAACGTGAAACCCAATTTTTTGTATTGCAAAGTTAAACCCCCGTTTTTCTTGAAACGGGTGCTTCCAGCAATGTAATACCTAAGAAATAACATACTGCAAGTAACAAAAATATTGTTGTCATTATTTGCCCACCCTGTATTTGTTTGTAACGAAATAGAATTAAATGAACATTTTGTAAATTTTAACTTACGGGATCTTTAAATACGATTCCTCCCAGAACTTTCCTATCGATTTCACCATTTTGTGCCAAAACGACTTCCCCAAAATGCTCGACGATCAATTTATAACATGGCTTTCCAGGTTTGTAAGACTCGTGACCGACAACATCACAATTGATGATGTGCGCCCCAAATTCCGTCACCCATCTTGCTACTCCGGATTTACCACTGGCGATACCACCTTAAACGCAAGCTGTAATAAAATAATTACCAGTTATAAAAAAATTACACGAATACCTGTTAGTCCTATCACATAGGGAGTTTTGGGAATGTTGATATTAGGCTGTATCGGTCTTAAAAGTGTTCCTAGTAGTCTCATTCTGGTAGTGCTAGAGCTAATTTTTGCTTCTTCGTTACTACCCGGATTCGGCTCGTCTATCAACTCCACCGGCACTATTTTCAGAGGGCTCAAGTTTTTTTCAAGCCTTACTATAAAAGAGTATTTTATATCAGACAATACAGTGTCAAGAAAACTTCCAGGTGCAAAATAATAGAGGCGTATCATTTTAGAGGGATCAAAAAATTGTTAAACCTCGAAAAATTATGTTGATTTTAGAAGAATTTTTAACACACGACATCATTTCTGCTGATAAAAGACTACACATTTCTATAGCACTGCTCACCAACATATCCACGTTTAATGCTCGAATTCCCTTATACTTATTGGAATAATTAAAACGCGAACATTATAATATGTCATTCTCACTTATATGCTTATGACAAGCACTGACATATCTCAGCTTGAAACCGAGATACAGCCTTAGTCGTCTCTGTTTCTGTCCGCGATAAACAACAATAAAACAGACGCTTATAACAATAGAATATTCCAAATTGTTTCATCATTTTAAAAAGTAGTAAAATTTGTTGTTTAATTTATTTATTGTTCACTACCTACTATTTTGAATCTGGAAATATCACACTAATATTTTAGATATCTTACTTTCATTTATTTTCTCTCCCCCTCTAACTGTCTCCTTACTCACTACAATAAGTTCCATGGTAGGATCGACGATAGCGGGGCCGAATGGATCGGAAATGGGTACTACACTGTATTCCAATTCGGGACAAATATCATTTAAAAAATCCGTTACGTTTTTCACCCTAACTTCTATATCTTCGATTAACTCCCACAAAATCTTACTCTGGAGCATGTTCTCATCTGTAACTCCCACAGTGACTTTTTCGGTGGCTCTAAGTGCCGCCTCGCTTAAGAGAAGCTTATGAGCGACATGTAACCTATCAAATGTTCCTCCTAGTACAGTGTGCTTATATGTAGTCTCGTTACCATCAGTTACGTCGTTTGAAGTTTCTAGTTCATCGGAATTTATTGTTAACACACTATATTCTTTCGTGATGTTCTGGATTTTTGCTTGGATGAAGTTATCTATGTCGCTTTGGCTGTGTATTTTATCGAAAACCACCAAATCGATGGGACTTTGTGTATTGATTTTGGGAATGTTGTATTTAATACCAGAAAGGAGTACTTTTACGTCTAAGTGGTAGCAGTATGCCGCTGCCTAGAAAATTCTTTATTATAGACAAGTCAAGAAAAAATCCAAGCAGTTACCTGGGAATAAATGTTGTATATAGTTTTACTGAGTTTAGGCCACGTGCTATAAAGTTTTGGTTGGACACTACCAAAAGGTTCACCAAGTGCCGACAAAAGTTGGATGTAAATTGTGTTTTTCACTTGTTTTTGTACTCGTGAAAGTACCTTTCCAATTTGCTGGGGATTAGAAACTACCAGTAAAACTGTTTTTGCTAGCATTTTGTATTAAGTCACTTTTATGGAAAATTTTATTGGACATGAAGATAAGAAACTGAAAATGACATTTTGAGTTTTGAGGTTATAATAAATGTCAGAGGGTGGGAGTGAAGAGTGACGTCAATGCGAGTACTCAAATTTCTTATTGATAAATTCGGTTTGTGATTTACAAATTGTAATGTAATTGTATCCATATTCCATATCCTAAAAACAATTAACAATTAAGTGCATTATGCATTTATTTCTTTCCCAAATTTTAGTCATACAACACATACCAAATATGTAAATAATAATTATATTACTTGGAATTTGGACTTTGTGTTTTTTGCATTTTAAATTACACACTTGAACTCTGTACTCTATTACCCTATGGTTTATAATTTTAATTTACTTTGCAAAATTCGTTAAAATATGGTACTAAAATATTACTTCGATTTGTTGTCTCAACCGTCGAGATCAATATACATTTTGTTAAAGTTAAACGACATTCCTTTTGAAGCCCATCCTGTAGCGTTGAGAGAAGGTATCGATTTTTAACAACTTTTACAACTTTTGAAAATCTAAATTCTAGGGGAACATCTCACTGAGGAATTCAAAGAAAAGCTTAGTAAATTCCAAAAAGTACCTTTTATCCATGATGGTGATTTTAAATTAACTGAATCGTAAGTATTTATTTTGTATGTATTATCTTTTAAAAGTTAATAGTAAAAATAATTTTTGAAATATTTTAGTGTGGGTATTGCTCGTTACTTATCTCGAGAATATCCAATAAAGGACCACTGGTATCCAAAAAATAGTAAGAGGCAAGCTAAAATTGATGAATATTTGGAATGGCATCACTTAGGTATCAGATTTCACTGTTCATCATATTTCATAGCAAAAGTAAGTTAAACGATATTTTCTGAAATAGGTAATTGTTATACGTACATTTCAAGATTTATTCAGTATTTAAATTTTCGGGCTTCAAAATTTCTCATTGAATTTTCAGTGGGTAAATCCAATGTTAACTGGAAGACAACCAAAAACTGCAAAATTAGAACTCTTAAAAAATAATATGAACGATTCTTTGGACAAGTTTGAGGAACTGTTTCTGTCGGACGGACCATTTATTAGTGGAAATGAAATTTCCTTCGGCGACGTTCAAGCAGCTTGCGAAATAGAACAACCAAGTAAGTGTTGTGGTTTCAAATAAATATATTACATCGATTCATTTATTGCAGGGATGGCAGGATTTGACCCAACAGAGAATCGTCCAAAATTGAAAACGTGGTTAGAAAGAGTGAGGAAGGAGTGTAATCCTTATTATAACGAGGCTCATGCTATTGTCAATAAGATAGCTGATAAAAACAAGCAGAAAATTCAAGCGAAACTGTAAAATTAAAAAAAAGTGCAAAGAGAAATATTTGTGGTGGTGTATTTTAATCTTTATTCCTATCCTTATGTAATGTTTTATATTAAACAGTAATTTGTGTATTCATCTTTGGAAACATTAATGAGTTTTGCATTTTTCCTACTGTCACTATTTACTAAAGACAAAGACGATGTCATTTGAGAATTTTGAGATATATAACCTACAAAGACAAGGACTACAAGACTACATTTTTAAATATCATTGCTACTTTATGTCTACTAGTAGCACATCACATGCACCTACCGGGATAATGACCTACTAATCTGCAAAACCAATCGTGACTATAATAATACATTCCTACATTATTTAAATAAAAGGGTATTTATTGTGATGAGAACGATCTAAGCTATTTAAACAGTATTTAATTATTTACTAGATACTGAACGACTGGAGCATATATGCAATATGCAATTATTTTTATATGGAAGCATTGGAATTTGGACATTGGACTTGTTTGTAATGCAATTTAATTTTTTGTAAATATATCTTCTATCTAACGAAAAGTTCATTGTGACTAAAGAATTATGGTTTTAAAATATTATTTTGATTTAATGTCGCAGCCCTCTAGAGCATTATACATTTTCTTAAAATTAACAAATATCCCATTTGAAGCTTGTCCTGTAGCTTTAAGAAAAGGTATTAATTTAATCTTTAAACTCGCAAAGTACTTACAAATCTTACATTTCAGGGGAACACTTAAGCGAGGAATTTAAAAAGAACTTTAGCAAATTTCAAAAGGTGCCTTTCATTCATCATGGCAATTTTAGACTAACCGAATCGTAAGTTTTTACCCAGTATTTACCTAATGTTTGTTAAAATATAATCTTAATTCTATCATTTCTCTAGTGTTTGTATTTTTCGTTATTTGACTCGAGAATATCCAGTTAAAGATAATTGGTATCCAAAAGATAGCAAACAACAGGCTAAGATCGATGAGTATTTGGAATGGCAGCACTTAAATACAAGAGCACATTGCACTTTATATTTCCGATACAAAGTAAGGCAATTCTAACGCTTAATCTTCAAAGTTAATCATATATCTATTTTTTTTACTATTTTTATTACTCAAGATCGCTGATGCTTGTATTTCAGTGGTTGCAACCGATGTTAACTGGGGAGAAACCTGATCCAGAAAAATTAAAATTTTTGGAAAGTAACATGATAGACACGTTGGATAAATTTCAAGAGTTGTTTATATCAGAGACACCTTTCATCAATGGACAAACAATATCTTTTGCTGATATACTGGCAGCTTGTGAAATAGTGCAACCTAGTAAGTGCTTAATTTATTTTGTATTTTTCAATTTTTTATTGTATCCGTAAATCAATAAACTCATAGGGGAACTGCTATGGTGTTCAACCATTTTTTGACCTTAAGCCTTAACAATCTCAGAAATTTATCTGTTTTGAGGTCAACGAATATCTTCGGAGTACAGGAATAAACGAGATTTTTTTAAATTTTTTGTGGCTGAAAATTCAAAATCAAAGAATTCTAATAAAGTGGTTGATGCTTTTTTATTTCTGCTTGAATTTTGGTCGGGTAACTGGTGCAGTGACCCTACTCTAGAACGTTTCGTACTGAAATTTAGTATTTATTGAATTTTAGGGATTGCCGGATACGACTCCAGAGAGAATCGTCCAAAATTGAAAGAGTGGATTGAGAAAGTGCGAAATGAGTGTAACCCTTACTATCACGAGGCACACGAATTCGTCAACAAAATGATCGAGAAAAATAAACAGAGAGTTCAAACTAAACTTTAAATATATCCGTTTTTTTTTTTTAAATGTGATCTTTATTAGAGTCGTCAATATCAACGATTTTAGTAGGAGTAAGATCAGTAATAAATTGAAAAGAATATTTTTAATTCTTCGTGACGTTTCGGTGTTTGTTTCTTCTGCAATTTTCTATCTTCCAAAGAATCTATCCCAAAGATGCAGCTTCGGCTTCTAGTGGAATTGAATCGAAAATCAGAAAATTTGTTATTTACCAAATTGTCCATGACGGCCAACACTGACAACCAAGACTTGATTTTTTAAAATATCTTCAAGTTTGTTGAACAAAAACGTATGACTCATCGAGAGCAAAATGCCGTTATAAGTATGTGAGAATTTACCACACGGAAACGTTCGTGCAGCAAACATCCTTATAATGCTAATAATGACTTATTTTACTCACTTGCGATATAATTTACTATTTCACTTAATTTTTTTATGGCATTGCGACAGGATATATTTCAAATCTATTCAATGTTATCTTTAATAATTTTAATATGATATTGCTGGTATATTCAATGCATATGCTAGTCAAGGCATATAGTCCGCAGAGTAGTCATTTTTGTTCACGTCATTTTTTCACCATTTTTGGCTGCTTTGTAGGTTTTCGGCATTTAGCAGTGACTACTAGATGTGACAATTAGTTACATTTTTGACTTAATTTAAAAATGTTCGAATGTTTTAGAACCCTGAAGATGGTGCAAAACAATACTGAAATGTCAGCGAAAAATTGAAAATTTTGTTTTTAAATTTACTAATCTAACTAAAACTGTTGCCGTCGATTACTTGAAATATACAGGGTGATTCAGAAAAAACATTTTGAATGTACAGGGAACTCTTACAAATAAAATTTTGTAAAAAAAAATCAAAAGCAGTTCAAAAATTATTTAAAAATATACTTTTGCACAGCATGGGAAACTGGTTTCTGCACAAGGCAAAGCATGTAGTCGGCGTATGACAGGCGGCACAGTGTGATAAAAAATGAACGGACAAAATACTGAAAGAATTTCATTCACAAGAAATAAATAAAATTTTATAACACCTGTTTTATATCAACAAATTCCACTGTTTTTGCCACTATTGCTATTATTAATTAATAAAATTAATTTGTGGTTTTAATTAATAAAATAATTTAACATACCTGATGTTACAACTGTTGAAAATTTTGTCCACCTACGTGTAAACATATTTAGACCCGTCATACCCAATTTCTACGAACTAACACAGATGTTGTCTTGCTTCATCATAAATTAAAACAATAAATTCCGAGCTGCTATTCAGATTAAGCCATTTTTGAAACTTGAAAAACTAATGTAAACACTATCGCAAAAACGTTACTACTAAAATCGGATTATTTGGAAACGTCTAGGGACGCGTGGAGAGAGCGAATTGCATACAGTGCATAACACGAACGACACTAGAAACTAAAGTAGCCCAGTGATGTAAGGGTTTTAAATACTACAACTCCAATAATTTTTTTCTCGGAAACTATAAGGATATTACAATATCGACTATTTCTCATGCTGCATCTATTCCCAATTTTGTTTGGATAAGTTGTGAATCGCCCTGTATAATTCTTCCTCGACTTATACAAGGTTCTCATTTATTTTTATGATGTGCTTATCGCCTGAAATATTTTTTCTTTGTATCTGCTTAGGTCTGCGGTTTTATATTTGATGAAAATCTAAATAAACGCAATGTATATCTCGGGGACTTTTATTAAAAAAAGTACAAAAACCATAAACTGAACAACAATAAATTATTTAAAATCAACAATAAAAATACTTATCACGCGGCAAAGGTAATTTTTCCTGTTTCCAATGAAAACACAACTTCCAAAACACTATAAAATACTCCTCCCTTCGGCCAAGGTATTGACGTAGTTCTTGAACAACCCCCTGATTCCGTTAGTGTTGTGCATCGTCAGGAACGTCAGAAAAGAAATCGGGGGGTGGTGGTTGACAATTTGATATCCGGTGACGAACTTGTAGAACCCGTAAAAGTCTTTCGGTACGTAACGTTGCACCTTCTCCACTTCTTCCACGTACTGTTCCGGATCCGACAAGAAATCTTCACTGGAAAAAACTACGTCTTTAGAAAGAGTTATCACCTCGCCTTTTCCCGACGTTTCGTAGTGCCCCGTGGGACTTCCAAGGCTGGCCGGGCCCTCGCCGCGACTCCTGATCTGTTTCAGGAGATCGCTCGCCACCGTACTGCCCTCGCCCAGGTTCAAGTTGCTAATGAACAGTTCCATTTGTTTGTCGTCGAAGTAGCGCACGAAACTGTTAGACTCCCGGATGTAACACAACTTCCCCTTGGGTATCTTCTTGAAAATGCTTTTCTTGATCCTGTACGGCTTCGAATCGATTTTTATCTCGCAGAGGGGCTCTTCGGGTGAAAATTTGGAACAGTAGTCACTACCGGCACTACTTAAGGCTTCCGCCGATTGTCTCCCGCTTAAAGTGCTGCTTTCCATAGACTGAGATCTTTCGAAGTTGAACACCCCTTTCCTTTGCTCCTCGGAGAACCAGTGGCCCCAGTTCATGTTGGACTCGTTAAGAGGGGGAGGACCGGGAAGTCTAGGAGACACCTGCCTTACCGCCGGTGACGTCCGATCAATCGCTAGTTTCGGAATCACTGGAACAGGGGACATTCGAACTGCTGGCGACTTTGAAGGCACCGGGGACGTTTGAACTACCGGAACGGCTGCTGGCGCTTGCGCGATTGGTGGCCTTGGAACCATGTGGGACATTTGAACTACCGCCGATGGCGCATTAGTAGGTCTGGGTGGAGACTTAAAATTCGGAGAAAATTTGGGAGATCGTATCGGACTTACGTCCTCTGCTGCAACCTGATAACCGGTGCCCGGTGAAAACCTTCTGACGTCCATGTTACTCGGATATTTCAGTTCCGAATTTTTCACTTTTAAGCTGCACGTCAGAGTGTCGGAATCTTCTTTGAACTGAACCAGGTTCGCCAAAGGTTCTTTTCTATTTGCTGGGTTATCTTCCGCTGGTGGTTTCCTGAGGTTTCGTGGCGGCATCACAGGTCTCGTATATACCGGAGGTTTTTCAAATAGGTGTCGGTTCGCGTCTTGAATGGCTTTTACGTTGCCTTCGATCAATGTGCAATGGCTAACTTCCATCGTCTGGAGAATTTTTCTCGGGTCGCCAGGAACTTTGTTGTCGTATGTGCTATAGAGGCGGAAGGGTTCTAGGACTTCCTCCTCGGAAGATATGTCTTCGATCATAGGCGGTACAGGCTTTACGTTAGATCGTTCACCGGAAACGGTGGGTTTATTCGATTTATCCTTGTTTATCGAAGTATTAGAAGCGACGACTGAATTAATGGCGTCCGTGATTGGTTTTCGAGAGAATTTTTCGGTTTTAGTAACATCATTCTGATTGCAGTCCAACTTTTTTAGTTCTTTAATTTTTTCTTCGTCTTCAATGACTACAATATCACCACCAGTCATTTCTTTCGGTGACGGCCACCGTTTTACCAGTTTCCTTTGCTGTCTTTCATCATGGGCGGTCTTTCTTTTTAGGGTGGCCAACTTGATTAGTTTCGGTGGCACGTCATACTCGTCCGTTATTTTCTCTATCGACACATCTAAAAATAAATTAAAAAATATGTTAAATTTTAATCGTAATTATGCACAACGGAAAACGAAAAACATTTTTTTAAACTCGCTAGAACACTACTTACCCGTTACTAAACTCAGCCTTTCCTGGTAGTTCCCGCCGTCCGTAATCACCTTCGGTGGTCCTTCGCCGCGGCTGGTGGTGTACGAAATGCCGTGCTTTAAATCGCCCGTTGGGCTCACCTTTTCCAAAACCACATCATCCAAATCCATCGTGTTGGTTACGGCACTGGACGATACGGCCCCTTTCGATATCTCCATCGACTTGTCCTTGATGATAACGGTGTTCGCGATAACTTCGGGCACGTCGTTAGGCTTGGCCGCTTTCGCTTTGCTCGAACACCAAGATTCCTCTCGTTTGTCATAGCCGCTTTGTTTCTCTACCGTTTCCGAATCTGCTGTTCTACTTGCTTGTTTCGTATTAGGAATGTGGTTTTTGTAAACGTTTGTTTCGAAATTCGAACCCTTTCCGTGGAATTGCTCTATATTTACCACTTTTTCGCCGATATTACTAACCGCGGTGCCACTTCCATCGTACGTATTTGTCGGCGGTTTTAAATTCTTTAAAACAGGCTCGCAAATTACGCTGGTAGCCTGATATTTATTAACTATAATATTCGTTTGTAGGTACTGCTCCACGTCTGAACCCGTGCACTGTTTCGTAATAATTCTGGGGGTATTTTTGGTCTTAAACTCCCCAATTTGTTCTTTGCATTGCACGATTTCATTGCCGACAATTACGGTGTTACCGCCACTCGTCGGCGCCTCTACATTGGCAGGAAAATGTTTCGATCCAGTTTCTGCATAATTTCGAATGTTGTTCCTCGGTATTCTTGCATTTTTGTCGTAATTTGCCGTGGCTTGTTGCGCATACATCAAACTGTTCCTGAAATAGTTGTCGTTTTCACCGTTCACGGTTTTATGAACTTCGCGGGTCCCGGTCATAATTCGAAAATTATTACCGCTGAATACGTTTACTCCATTTTCAATCGCCTGATTTGGAATCATCGCTCCTTCTGATAACCGTCTATTTTCGAGGACCTGTTGCCTGTTTCTGGTGTGTGCGCTCTCTTCGATCATGTCGCTGTGTCTGCGTATCGCCCTTCTGGCGTCTGAGACATTGCTGTTTGGAATGTTTACGGTTTTTTCTCTGTGGTTAAAGATTTGGTTTTCTTCGGGTGTCCCCCTATGCTTGACCGTTTGAGGTATAACCGTCAAATCTAACGAGTTATCGGATAATTTTGGCATTTTGTTTATTCTGCTTGAATTCCTCGGTCGGCCCTTGGACCTAGGTTGTTGGAGCGGTGCATTCAACAACACTTTAGGGTGGATGTGGGACATGTTTGGCGGAATACACCTACAAAAACAAAAATACACGTATTTATTAGGATGGGTCAAAAAAATCGACTATTTTTTTTTACTTTATACTCTGAAAAATAGGTTGCTAGACACCTCTAGAAAATTCTCTCCAAATATGAGCTCTAAATTTTAATAGGAAGGTTCTCCGCTTTACAGTTTTCCATTTTTTCCGCAGTATTAGAAAAAAAAATTCATATCTCTCTATCAACTGTTCGTTAAAAATATCTCTCCTCATATACGCTCTACAAAAAAGGTCTCTTACAATTTTTTTGTAAACCTCACCGGTTAAAAGATATTAAAGGTTGAAGTTTGATTATTTTAAGACAAATTTCTGTTTTGCTTATGAATTTTATAACTCGTTTACAAAAAATCATTATAAAATGCGCAATTCATAGTTTTGTAGGAAATTAACTAGTCTACAAAAATGGTCTCTTATGATTAGTCGATTAAATAAAGCGTTTAAAAGATATTCATCGTCAAACTTCAATGCACGCCAATTTTAACAGTTTTTGATTAATAATTCTCAAAAATTTCAATTTAGTTTATGAGTTTCTGGGAAATTTATACAAATTTTATATTATTTATAAAGAAAATTTTTTACAGTGTGTGTAGTGTACGAATATTTTATAAATGTTTGAAATTTTATAACACTTGATAATTAAATAAAAAAACTATTTAATAACAAATTGAAAATTTTTTTCTATAAGATTAATACTTTTCATAATAAATTTCTGACAAAAATGTTATATTTTCAAGATTTAATGAATTATTGACTCTCAGTCAGAAATAATGCACTAATTTTTTTTCGATGTAACCAAACATGCTTACGACTAAAAAAAAAACTAGAAAAATTAGATTTTTACATGCCAAAATTTAATTGGGTAAACAGACACGTAAAAATTTGGAAAAATTCAATAGAATTTAATGAACCACTGAATGTTAGGGTTTCATTTCCAAAATGGCGTCCAAAGTTCGCAAAAATGTTTTTTTTCATTAAAAGAAAAATTAAACATTTAAAAAAAATGTTTAAACAAAAGTTGTAAAACTTTTTATAACAAAAATTTTGAGCTCAGCCCGATGTCAATTGATAAATAAATTTATTAGTTATCGCAAAAAAATGGCTAAAAATCTGACTTTTTTTAAAACTTCTATATCTTTAAAACGAAAAAAGATTTTTTTACGATACTCTCAGACTATATAGTCCTTGGCAAGTAGAATAAGTGCATTTTTGTAAAATTGCAAAATATTTCATAGTTTTTGCAAAAACTGAGTTTTTCGAGAAAAAGACATATTTTTCAAGTTTCAATAAATCATACAGTAATGCACTTACGTGACTAATCTTAAACTTAAAATTTTCTCCAAGAGTTGTACTGTCCTGTGCAAATTATACACGTATTGCGAAATAATTGGGGATATGCGAAAAATCTACCGAAACTTTGACTTCTTTTTTCGGGTCGAAAAATGTAATCTTTTTCCTATCTTTGAAATTTAATCGGAATGGCATTGTTGCCATTTGAAAACTGACATTTTTTCTATGACCAACAGGAGCTGAGAAAAATTTTTTTGAAATTTACACATGTAGTTGAATACTTTTACTTCAATATAAAAAATAGTCTGCAATGACTGACCTCCTTTTTGTATAGTAAACTTAATTAAAACGTGCATCAACATCTCGAACGGAGCAAGCATTTTACGGGGCCCAACAAAATTTAGTTTACTGTAAAAAAAAGGGGGTCAATGATTGCAGACTATTTTTTACACTGAAGTAAAAGTATTCAAATGTAATACAGGGTTTTCCTAAATATCATGTACATAAGGGATGGGGTAATTCTTTGGCTTATTTCATGACTAAAAGTTCATATAAACATAGGTCCGCAAACGCTTCGTTACCGATCTACAGGGTGTTGAAATTTAAAATTTTTTTTAGTTTTTTCTCTATAGCTCCCACAGTTTTTGAGATATTTAGCTCAAATTTGGAATATAGGTTACGCTGTAGGGCTTGCATCATTGGACATGCCAAATGGTCGTGATATTCTACAGAGTGATATTTTTTCGAGGTTCATGCCCCATTTTCATCCCCTGAACTTTTGTGCGGTACGCCGCTGGTAGATTCTAAAATCAAAATTGGATTTTATGTTTTGTTGAGAAACTTTTTTGCCTCTTATGATTTTTTCGTATCTGCGACAGTTATCGAGAAAAAAAAATAAAAAACGATTTTATGTAATTCGTTAGATGAAATTTAAATTCTTAAAATGGTCCAGTAGGCTCTGGCTTTATTTAGATAATCTCTTGTTTCTATTAATTCTGACAGTCTATTCGCCACTACCTGTTAAAAATTAAAGCTGGGATGACCCATTTCAAAATTCTTAAAATTTGGCATTGTTATGAGATTATAATGAATAAACTTTTAATTTTTAAATATATGCAGACACAAGTTACTATTTCAAATGCGAACTGTCAAAATTAATAGAAACGAGAGATTATCTAAATAAAGCCAGAGCCTACTGGACCATTTCAAGAATTTAAATTTCATCTAACATAAAATCGTTTTTTATTTTTTTCTCGATAACGGTCGCAGGTACGAAAAAATCATAAGAGGCAAAAAAGTTTCTCAGCAAAACATAAAATTCAATTTTGAATTTAGAATCTACCAGCGGCGCACCGCACAAAAGTTCAGGGGAAGAAAAGGGGGCATGAGCCCCGAAAAAATATCACTCTGTAGAATATCACGGCCATTTGGCATGCCCAATGATGTAAACTCTACAGCGTAACCTATATTCCAAATTTCAGCTAAATATCTCAAAAACTGTGGGAGCTATAGAGAAAAAACTAAACAAATCTTAAAATTTCAACACCCTGTAGATCGGTAACGAAGGGTTTGCGGACGTATGTTTTTTTTCTTATGTACATGATATTTAGGAACACCCTGTATATGTTTATTTCAGACCTTAATATTAATATATGAGGTTCTAGTGATTTTTCCTGTTGGTCGTAAGACATTTTTTTTTAATTTATGAAAAAATTTCAGCTTTCCAATGGTAATAATGCTATTCCGATTAAATTTCAATGATAATAAAAAGATCTACATTTTTCGACCTGAAAAAAGAAGTCAAAAAGTTTGGGTAGATTTTTCCAATTATTTTGCAATATGCACACAATTTGCACAGAAAAGTACACTTAGAGAAAATTTTAAGCCCAAGATAGGTCACGTATGTGCATTACTGTATGATTTATTGAAACTTGAAAAAAATATGTATTTTTTTTCGAAAAACTCAATTTTTGCAAAAACTATCAAATATTTTGCAATTTTACGAAAATGGACTTATTCTATTTGCGAAGGACTACATATTCTGAGTTTCGTAAAAAAATCTTTTTTCGTTTTGCAGATATAAGTTTAAAAAAATGTGATTATTAGTTTTTTTACTTTTTTTGCAGGTTGAAAATTTTTGTTATACAAAGTTCTAGAACTTTTGTCTAAAACATGTTTTTCTAAATTTTTTAAACGAAGAAAACCTGTTTTTTACGAATTTTGGACGCCATTATGAAAATGAAACCCTAACGTTCAGCGGGTAAAAGTAGTTCATTCGATTCTACGGAATTTTCCCAAATTTTTACGTATCTGTACTTACCAAACTAAATTTTACTAAAAAAACAAGGTACTTTCGACAATTTAACTGGCCTATCAATCAAGTGGAACATTTTAGAGACTACGGAAATACTAACCTATTATCCGCCAAGTACAAGTCCGGTCCCATCATCACCAAGTTGGGCTCATTGAAATTTTCCGGCACCCTCATAGTCGCCAACAAATGCTTGTCCGACTCCTGATCGCCTTGCCGCCTGCTCCTTCTGTGAGACTGATTCTTCGGAAACTCCATGTTGGGCATCGCCACGTTGCCGTGTTGGTAAACCTGATTTTCCATCCAAAAACGATTAGGTGGATAATCTCTGAACTCAGACGACTGGTTCTGATTTGGAAAGAACGGATGGGGAGGAGGCGGAGCGGGGCGAACGTTGGGGAAATCGCCGAAGGGCCTCCTGACGTTCCTCGGAAGGGGCATCACAAAATCCTCCTGCGGATTATGCGACAACACCTTCAGGAGGTGGTCCGTGAAGTACTCGTACTTAATCTTCTGCTGGATTACGTCGAGGGAATGGATGAGGAAATCCATGTGCGGCCTCAGATCCAGCTGCAGCATCTTGTGGACAAAGTCTCTAGCCCTGGAATTCCGAGGCGTGCGGAATAGATTCACCAGGAGGTAGGATATGAGCACGTTCAAGGCTTCCTCTATGCACGCTTTCATTTTCACCGACACGGTAGGCAGCAGCAGGTACCGGCTCAAGTCGATGTACAACCGATTCAAAACGGGTAACGATAGAATGTTAAACGCCGACTCCACGGACGATTTCACTATGTTTATGAGGCTCATTATGGCGGAATCCAACATCTCCAATGGGGACTGCTGCGCCTCCGGGGGTCCCGGCAGGGTCACGTTCGGCTTCTCCATCCTCGACATCTGCTGCTGAATGTGGGGGAAGTTGATCACGATGACGTTGCTCTGCTTCTGCGGGTCCAAAGCGGCGCTGGGGATGGCTGTGACAAAGAAGCAGTTCCCGTCCTTGTCGACGTGTCGCGAGTCCAAGTTTTCGCTTATGACCGTTTTCTGGTCCGCGTGAGTCCTAGGGACGTTGCTGTCGTGAAAGTGGGCGGGCTTTGTCGGTACGTTGCTCGGCTGCTTCAGTATCGTGTGGGTTAGGTGTTGATTGTTATTCAGTTCGTTTCGTTTCGGGTGGTGGATATTGAAAAGGTCCGTCCACGAGGGCCGATCTTGTTTTTTTAGAGATAGATTGATGGGGGTGCAATCGGGTACGTCCAGTTCTGAAGCGGTCGGGTTCTGTACGCGTGCTTCTGTAATATCTTGAGTTTTGCTACTTTCTTGCGATTCTTCCAGCGGTTTTTGCTTAACGGTAGGCTTTTTACTGATTGTCTCAACTGGAGGACTTATGTCGGGTCCGTCGTTTTCTGCAAATTCATAAACAGACTTTGAACATGCTTCATTTGAATTGTTATTCTTCTCGATTTCATTATTACTTTTGCTGCTGTTCTCCGGCAATGACTTTACCCTATTCTTCCTGCGTTCGGGCAATTCAGGTACAATGGCAGGCAAGATGTGTCTACCGTTACCTGAATTCTTAGTCTCCCGGTTGTTACTATTCGAGGAGGTGGAGATCTCATTGTTAAGCGAGACGGATCGCCACAGGGACCCTTCTTTTTTCTTGCCGCCCTCGATTGTGTTTATAATGGATTCAGTTAAGGACCCTTTCGAAGGATTTTTGTCGCACTTCTTTAAACCGCCATTCTGGTAGCACATCTGGAGGTTTTTCTCGGCACAAACATTGTACGGTTCCTTCGTCTTGCACAACGACGTCGGAATACCTAGAAGTTGACATATCGTTGGAAAAATAGAGCAAGTTTTATGCGTGTTTAGTTAGAAAATTATTACAATGTATGAACCGCTTCGTCGTGATATTGCTTTGTGTGTAAATATTAGCAGTGCAAACAGGGTTTATAGATTAGAATGCAGATTACTGGTGGCTTTGTTCCATTAAAATCACTTATGACTACGATAAAAATTTTTGTCTCCATAAAAACGCATGTGGCTGTTTCGATTGGATCTATTAGAAAACATGTTTACAAGGAAAAACACCGTTTTCCTCTTTGCAATATCGAAGCGGTTAATCCAATTTCACTGTAAAAACTGTGGAGGCAGACAAACAATATTTATCAATAAATCTAAATTTTACTGACTTATTATCGTAGAATTACAGCCATCACGAGGTACACCTTGTTTATTTATAGTCGTTTATCATTTATCTGTTCGACAAGCCTACGATTGGAAAGAGGCAAATGACATTTCTATTCTTTTATGGTCATATCTAGCCCATAATGTTGTACAGGGTGTAACTTTATGTGAGGCTCAGCTTTTTATCTTTTATGAGAACACTAACCTGAAATTATTTATTTTTTCAATCAAATACATGGTTCCAAGTTATAATTCAATTTTTCAAATGCACTTGTCTATACCGGCAACTGCTTTTCTTTATACTCCAGTCGAATTAGAGTTTGAACGTAAAAAAAATATTAGTAGACATTTTATTGCACTTTATTACGGGGAAGGGTATGTAGAATGATAATATCAAAAAAGTAACTCGAAAGAACTGACGCTAAGTTGGCAAATTGCAAATAAGTGGCAAATTTACATCCAAAGACCAACATGTGTGCTAAAAACCGATACGATTGACTGTCAAATTGTTAGTCAATTTTTTTTTGCAACTAATTGTTTAATCACTAAACGTTAATTTTAGAAGTTAATATCGTAGATATAGATTCTAATTGATCCAAAGAAACGTATCGAAAAAAAAATTTTTAAAGTTGAAATTATGTAGCCCTTTACAACAAAGTAGGATGTTCAAAACAGCGTTATAAACAAATTGTTCCAAGGTCAGCCAAAAGCCGCTCGGGAATTCGCTCTTTTTGCATTAAATATATTTCCGCGTTCAACCTTTATTTTGCAGTTAACAAATTAGTGAAAAATTACTCTAGGTACCTTAGATTGTAGATAATTTAATTGCCTACAACATAAAAAGACTAATATTCTGATAGGTCGTGTAGATTTTTGTGGGCAGTAAAAAAGTGAAAAAACACGTAAATTTGTCACTTATTTCCAATTTGCCAACTTAGCGTCACTTCTTTGGAGTTACTTTTTAGATATTTATGATTCTATACATCCTTCCCCATCATAAAGTGCAATGAAATGTCTACTAATAATTTTATGATCTTGTTCGACTGGAGTATTAGTTTTCAATTTATTTTTACAAGATGTTTGTAATGCGGTAGATAATGTCGCTACTTTCTCTGTGGAGTTTCAGTTTTTACTTGAATTGAAATAGAATTTGCGTAGTGCAGTATTATGTTTTAAGATTAATTTCATAGTAAAATTTAAAGTAAGTATTTACCGTAGTGTCAGTGTATAACCTTATCAAGTTCTGGCGTATAATGACGGTATGGTGTGTTTGTGTGTCTTCACTCTTAAATGTCTATGTGATATTAAAATTTCACTTTGTATATTGAGGAAATGATTTCATTAATTTAAAGCAGACAAAGGTATCTGGACAGTCTTAATTTCTGAGAACTGATGTCAGCTCTGCTTTGTACTAGATAGTATAAAGCATGCATCATAAGTTAATTGTTCCAAGAAAAAAAACGATGACAGTTGTGGAACGTAAGCTGTACAGGAAACCTCAAATTCCTGTGGAGACACTAAAAAAAGCAGATGCATTTATGCACGGAACAAAAATAATTTTGCATTTTTTTTTAATAACACGGAACATTAACTTTTCGAATATTCATTTAAACCCTGTCATATGTCCAGATGATTTATCACCCATTAGAATTAATCCTCTCTGTCAGATGAGGAGCGAGATAGCAATTAATTTAACTTGATTTTCTGAATGGATTTACTTACGGCTTAGAACAAAAAATTCGAAGACAGTAAGTAAATTTTATTTATAAAGAAGAACTCGTGCTGTAATGATTTATAATTGTGTTAGAAGCTAAAAAATAAAATTTGAAAGTAAATTCATAGATATTTAAAAAAAAAATAATGTTTTTCCAATCCTACGATTACGTAAGGATGAATAAATAGATCAACGACAAACATAATAATTGGACACCCTGTACCAGAAATATTTATCACTGGTGGGAAGATAGTCAACACAATAATTGGATATTAGAACACCTCAGCATGTTTTTTATAATCTTATCTGTTCCACTGATAAACATTACACTTTTACAGCCAGGCAATAAAAATTTACGATAACAAATAACAGATAAGATTAAAGTGTTTATAGAGATTATATAACCTCAACATGGGCTCTAGCTTCCTCTCCGTGTCCCATAAAATGATTTTCCCAATAGATTAGATGAAGTCCGAGAAAATTTATAACCCAATCACTGATATTGCTATTTCCTTTTTGATAATCAATAATTGCAAGTTTTAATGAAAAGTATTTGGAACAATTTTTTTTTTAAAGCACTGTGTTTAGTCTGTGAATCTCAGTGTCAATGACATTGAACTAGTTAAGCTACCGATACCGATCCACCTGATGTGATATGACAACAAGTTTGTAATATGTGTCTAAAGCTTAAAGGTACCCCCTGTATAAATAAAACCCCCAATTAATGTTACACCGAGTATACCAAAATCATGGCCATAGTAAAAGTTTGTTTTCTGAAAACATATACAAATATTAACAGGATTATCGACTCATAAGTACACTGAACCTTTATCAATAATTCAAATAATGTTGGTTTTATACTCACTGCTTCCAAGCTTGAACAGCTCCATGCTCTGGTGTCTGAACTGGCTCCGGCATACCGCCCTTTTCCTGGCAACCTTTTGCACCACCTCGTCCCTCTTTTTATCCTGCTGACAGCTCTCCCGCGACTGCACGCTAGAAGCGGGGCTCAGGGGCGATTCTATGCTATCGTCGTCCTCCTCGGTTGTGGTGCAGGGCGACGATAGCCCGCTGGGTTTCTCGTGCTGGTGGATGAGTCGTTTCTTGTAGTGCTCCATGCCGGTCATGTCTAGTGGGACATCCTCGGGAGTCAGTTTGGTGTGCGAGTTGTGATCGATACCTGCAAAATCATCTTTGTTATTCGTGGCGAACGTACACGGTTTCCAACAAAAGGTATCACAAATTCAGGATGTGAAAGAACGTAAAAAAGTAAGAGAAATTTTTCTTCTGATGTATCGTTTTTTGTTTTTGGGACATGGGGCAGCAGACGATTTTTTTAAATTTTTTAGTCATATCTTTCTGAAAAACAGCATAAAGCATTGAAATTTATACAGATACAGAGTGACCCATTTGAAAGCGGGCCACCCTCATAACATTTTTATTTATGGAGCGATTTTGACGAAATTTTTTTTGAAATGTAGAGGGGGGTAAAGTGTATTTTGGGGCCAAGCGCCGTCCAGTTCTTTTTTAAACTAAGGCCTACTAGATCACATTCAGAGGCTGAAAAATCCAGAATCCATATTAGCGATTTTTTTAGAAAAAATCTGCGTACGCCACTGGATTCGGCGTCCCCTGAAATGGATCTGTACCAAATTTCATGAAAAAATATTCAACATTAACGATTCTGCGGCTAAATTGCTGTCAAATTGTTTATTATGCATAAAGAAACTTTTTATCTAGTAACCCATGCGATAATAAATCAATCACAACAAATATTTAATAACACGTTTAATAGACATCATTATACCAAAATACAATGAAACAGACAGAAAAATGAACGAGAAATTAACATAAAATTTACAAAAAATACAATAAAATAAAATTAACACACATGAATTAAATTAAATTCTGGATTTTTCAACTAAATCTCCATTTAATTGAATGAATATTTTTGTAAATGTTGCCTCTCCTAGATTTTTTTTATGGGGGTTCATTAAAGAAAAAGTTTACTACACTCGTCCAATGAATGCAGAAGAACTGCGCGAAAGAAGAAGATAGGCATGCGCTGAAATTACAACACATCAATTGTCTAATGTTATGGCACACATTCAAAAACAATACAATAAATGCATTCAATTAAATGAAGATTTAGTTGAAAATTCCAGAATTTAATTTAATTCATGTGTGTTAATTTTATTTTATTGTATTTTTTGTAAATTTTATGTTAATTTCTCGTTCATTTTTCTGTCTGTTTCATTGTATTTTGGTATAATGATGTCTATTAAACGTGTTATTAAATATTTGTTGTGATTGATTTATTATCGCATGGGTTACTAAATAAAAAGTTTCTTTATGCATAATAAACAATTTGACAGCAATTTAACCGCAGAATCGTTAATGTTGAATATTTTTTCATGAAATTTGGTACAGATCCATTTCAGGGGACGCCGAATCCAGTGGCGTACGTAGATTTTTTCTAAAAAAATCGCTAATATAGATTCTGGATTTTTCAGCCTCTGAATGTGATCTAGTAGGCCTTAGTTTAAAAAAGAACTGGACGGCGCTTGGCCCCAAAATACACTTTTCCCCCCCGTACATTTCAAAAAAAAATTCGTCAAAATCGCTCCATAAATAAAAATGTTATGAGGGTGGCCCGCTTTCAAATGGGTCACTCTGTATATTTTTAGGAGTGCTAAATATATTAGTTTTTGAACATCAGCTCGCCAGTTACAACAATACCCGGTGACAGCTTTATTAAGGCCTACTGATTTTCAGAAGTCCTGTATATTATAGTAAATAAGCTGTTGATTTTGGGATAAGCAATTGTGTTTTTCTCAAAAACCACGAGATTTCAACAAGCATATCTTTTTTTTAGGTAAAATGAAATATTCTCAAAGAAATAGTCATAAGATGTCACTGGGTAAGGTTGAAGCCAGAGTCTACCAGATGGTCAAAAACTAATAACACCGAGTCCTCAAAAATTTATCTGCACCAAATTTCAATGCATTACATTATTTTTTTTTCAAATTGTCTAAAATTACATTTAAAGAAATCGTATTTGGCCCCTTGTACCTGAAAAACAGAAGATGACTTATATTGAAAAATAATCTTATTTTTCAATGTTCTAACGGTCCCTGAATCTATAGTATCTTTTCCAAAACACCCTATATACAGAGCTGAAAGAAATAAACACACTACATATAAATATACAGGGTGTAACTTTGAGTGGGGGCCATATCTATACAGTGGCTTCCTTTGACCTTTTTCCTTTAGAAACACGTATCAATAGTTCATTTTTTCAAATTTCGTGGTAAAAACTAATTTTTTTAACCTTCTTTTAGTAATTTTCGTACCCCACTGCTGGAGAAACCAGTGTAATCTCAAATAACGGAGAGCTTTAGTCGTAGCGCATGCACAATTCCACACCATTCGCCGTGAGTTACTTTTGTTGAGCGGCTGTTCACCACACAAACAAGTAATCTAGTAAAAAAACTCAAGCAGTAATCAATAATGATAAATGAAATACACAAAAACAAATAGTCTGTTGATGGCTTCCAGCAATGAAAAACCTTCGCTTCGTTACGGTTTACCGGCACTATCTCCCTTCACATGCATTGTAGGTTGCCTACAATTCATGTATTTGTAATACATTATTACAGTGGTGGCATATACAATTATTAAAGTGCATTTCAAACTCAACTATTTATTTGATTAAAAAAAAAAGAATTTCAGATTCGTATTCGGGGGAACACATACTATTACCCCTTAAAAAGTGACCACCACCTAAAGATACACCCTGTATAATAATCACGTGGGTAAGTATAAAAAAACTAGGTAATGTGAAAAACAAAAGGTTTTATAAATAAGAACAAAGCTTTATAGAACTGTGTTTTATTTTAGCTATAGCAGCTCGTATAATAATAATGTGCCACCCTTTCTCGCACAAAGGAAAAGATACACTTTTATTTGCTCCAAACTTTTGTTATTCTCATAAGACCTATTAAAGAAAAAACTAAAAAAGAAATTTTTAAAAAAACGAATGAAAAATTATTTTCTTTGGGAGCAAAATTGGAAAAGTTGAATAGGCCCATTCAGTGATATATAATTTTAAACTTTTTCTTTCATTTTCTGATAGTATTTAACCACCTAAATATATCTTAAAAAAAATTAGGTCAATAGGATTAATAATAAGTGATATCTAATTCTGAATTTGTAAGACCCTTAAAAAGGTCGCAAGCAGTCGGAGAGATGTGTAGATATTTGCTATACTTTTACCTATATTATATACTTATATTTTTAAGTGTATAAATAGAGAGTGTATAAGAGACATAAATCAAGTCTTGTTGAAATGCATTTTTCATACAACATATTTATTATAAACATAGAATGACTTGGAATACCTAAATACATTTTCAGATTTTTCTCAATGGCGTAAATGGTTCACTTTTCTACATTTTCTTTATCGTTCCATTTTTGTACAAATGTACCCAACGTACTAGACTGGGTACTTGTGCATGTATGCGACGATGTGTATGTGCCAGTAGTACTTTGACTAGTATTTGAAGCAACTCAGAACCACCCTCGTTTTTCTTTGGTTGTCCGTCTACGGGGTTGTAAAATATTATTATTTAAATAAATTGCTTATAGGTCCCTCTCGCCACGTATTTCGAAATGTTTGTGGACGGGAATGTTTAGATGGGGTAGAATTTTGTTTTTCGGCATAAATGAAAATTCTGCTCTAAATGTTTAAATAATAATATTTATAACCCCCTAGACGGTCAATCAAAGAATAACGAGGGTGGTTCTGAGTTGCTTATAGGTCCCTCTCGCCGATGTATTTTGAAATTTTTGTGAACGGGTACGTTTAGATAGGGTAGAAATTTTTTTCGGCATAATTTTAAAATTCTGCTCTAAATGTTCAAATAATAATATTTACAACCCCCTAGACGGGCAACCAAAGAAAAAACGAGCGAACTGCTTATAGGTCCCTCTCGCTGACGTATTTCAAATTTTGTGTGAAGATGAACATTTTTTTTCCGGCATAAAGTTGAAAATTGTGCTCTAAATGTTCAAATAATAATATTTTACAACCCCTAGACGTACAACCAAAGAAAAACGAAGGTAGTTTTGAGTTGCATACTGTGGCTGGGGAAACCGTGGATAACATCACACAAACTTTTCATTTTTCGGTAATGAAATAAATATTTTATACGGGGTCGATCCTGAGGTACTTTTGCAGCCTGGAACTATACAATATTTGTACAATCCTCGGTTTCGACCCATTTAGACATAAAAACTATGATTAACGAAACTGCCAAGGGAACCACACATCGTATGTATTAACACAGAATGCGATGAGAGCGAACGCGAGCGGAGTGCTCTGCCAGTCGCCCGTACCGGTATTATGATGTCAGGCAATGGTTGCTCAACGTTTTTCTGCGCTCTGTTTTCATTAATTTATTTCACACATTTCTCGTTTAAGCAAAAAATTGATTTTTGGCATACTAACTAATTAATGGGTAAACTTTTGGAATATGCAAAAAAAAATTCTACTGAATGGGCCTATTCAATTTAATAGCGTCACAATGAATCTAAGATGGTCGATATCAATAGGCGTTTTGATACTTCTATCAAAGAGAATCTCAAAATCTATTTCTTTATTGATGTTTAAAACACCATTGTAACCTTGGACTTAATTTTTTTTACAACGAAAATTGTGGCATTTTTTAAAATTGTATGTAATACCTACTTATAATTTGTAAATAAACATGATAACCAAATATATGTCTGAATTGAAATTAGATAGTTAGAATAGCGATATCTACGTATATTAGTTTTGCGGCAAAAATATTCTTGGTCCAATGTTTAATAGATTATCAGCAATTAGAAAATTTTAGATTTACTTTATAAAATACAAATAAAGCTACACATTACACATTTTTATCATTTAAATAAAAATATTTCCTAACTGAATCACAGCTTAAAAAAATCCTCACTCATTAAAACAATCTTATAAAAAAAAGAAAGGACAGTATATACCTACGTTATTGGTCACCAGTGAAGAATGTAATCACATGTTTAAAAAATGATTAGTTTGGAATGAATTAAACACAACTAGCTCTACATGAGAAGAAACAAAATGAAAAATCATCACATTTTAATCAGTGTTAACATTCAGCAATTTTTAGAAGTCCAATTAGCTGGTTATTTGAAGCTTATGTTAAATTTGAAACATAAGATTTCTATTTAACACCTACTGAAAAACAACCAAATATTTTTGTAATAGTTTATATACTACTTTGAAAAAGGAACCCTATTACATCATTTTACTATTCTTAAACTGCCCAAAAATGTTTCGTACTCACTTTGATTAAATAATGAAAGACGTACAATACAGCATGTGCTTCTACACCAAGGAATCTATCAACTTATCCAATAAACTTTCTTACACTAAAGAGGATGTTTTTTAATCCACGTATCTAATCTATGTTTAGATAGTCGCATTACACAGATATTTTATCTCTAGATAGAAGATAAAAAACACAACAGCATATTGCGTCAAATTTAAATTAATAATCTACAGGGTACTTCAAAAAGATCATACATACACAAAAACTTTTCTCACTTACGCTTGTTCCCCGTTTCCTCTTCCTGGCAACTTAAAGGGTTGGGATCAACATCGATGGAATCCGTCAGCATAGCAATCAAGTCTTGGAGGTCCTGATCTTCCTCCGATTCATCGGGAAACATATCCTCCAGTAACATTTCTGAACAGATTCCTGCGTTTTTATCGTTCCGTTCCGCATCGGCTGTTTTTAGATTGTCACTTGCTTTTAGGTCGACACATTCCAGTTTGTCATTTGAACTTGAAACTGCGCTTATCGAAAATGTGGTATTGGTCTTTCTTTTTATCTCGGTTTTGTTCAAAATGGTAGTAGTACTAGTTGATGGTGAGCAACAGCAGCAGTCTTCAATTATTTCTACATTTTGGATACTGTGTTTTTCATTTGAATTTTGTAGTTCCGTCTCTCTTTTTATTTGTGGTAATTTATCCATACGTGATTTGTTAATATTTTGTGGTAAACTTGTAACCTCATTGCGTTTTGGAATGAGGTCATTTTTCAATTTCTGGTGTTTATTTTTTTCATAATACGATTGCTCTTCAATTAAATGATCTTTCCCTTTCAGATTTTTTTCTAATGGCTTTAAACTTTGTTTTTCCTCTTTAACTGATTTGTGTCCATCTGTTTTTCTTTTAAGAGTATTTGGAACCAACTTGGACAATTTTATACAGGTCTCTTCTGAGCATAACACTTTCCTCAGAACTGATTTTATTTCGTATAGTGTGCGCCTTTTTTCTTTCAGCACTTTAATCTTTTTTCTGACGATTCTTGCATGCGCTTTATCGTTATACGAGTTGTGAGAGGTCTTCCGACTTAATGATTCTTTTCTCAATTTAAACTTTTCTGATTTCCGCTTTTTCTCATTTTTAAAACTACCTCTTTGTTTATGCAAATAGCAATACCGAGTTACTTTATCTTTCCACTTAGTTCGGTCTAAATCTGAAGCTTTTTCACAATATAATCCTCTGCTGCTTTTTGCTGGAAATTGGTCATTTCTGTTTTTCACTTCTTTCCATAAAAATTTATTGTTTGTTTCCCCAAAAACGCGTTTAAGTTTACATTCTAAATCGTTAATATTATAAATTTGTTGTGCGTTATTCTGAAATGAAAATTGAGAAAAATCTTTGAACAATGACTTAAATTTGTTCTTAAAGCCAGTAATATTTTCACAGTTACCATCGGTTTGAGTCTCTTGGTTCTTTTTTCTTAATATTTGATTAGGAGATAAATTCGAACACGTTTCTTTGCTTTGTGCTTGACGTTTTAACCCCAACTGTGTAAAAAAATAATTTTCCTCATTTGATTTAGAATGTGTATTACCTTTTTCAGTTTCATTATGTCCTTGAAAATTTCCATGTATGATTTCCATTTCTCTTTCGATGTTACTAATATCCTTATATCGCATATCGGAAAACTGTAAATTCGGACTGCATTTTGTTCTGTCGAGTACATTACTTGGTTGCACTTGATCACAATCATATTTGTTATTCTTATAATTAAATAATGCATTTTTAGATTTGATGGAATCGATTTTATTAATCTGTTCATTTTTGGACGTAGTACTATTTAAATTGTTTACAGTATTATTTAACTCACTTGATTTGTTAATATATGATTTTTGTGCACTTGACTGTTTGCACACTGTTCTATCCTGTGGAATATCTACATTTAAATGCTCAGTTTGGAAGAATTTTATTATTTGTTTCTTCGAAGTATATGTGACAGTTCGAGTTATACAAAGATCGTCTGGTTCAGATTCATCTTTACTTTTAGCGTTCAAATCATTAATCTGCAGGTTTGAACATGTTTCATTTACATCCTCATTCTCTTTTCTCCATAAATAACCAGTACCGGCAGACCCTTCTGACGAATATCTCCTAAGTATACTAATTTTTAGGTTACCGTCTTCTTCGTCTTCTACGCAATGCGGTGCCGAAATCGAATGTCTTCTTCTATTTCTCTCATATTCTTTCTCTTCTTCTTGGTCCGATTCATAATAGTTCGGTCTGAGGTGTATATCAAATCCAGTGCTTAAATTTATGTATTGCCTCAATGGGTATCTGCCAATTTTAGTTTCCAGAACGCGTCTCAAAATTTCTTCTTTTTCCAGCTCGCTGGACATAGAGCAGGAATACAAAGGGTTTCCGTGAAAGATTTCCTCTTGGACGCAATCGGAAGTTTCATAGTCCGAGTCTACATCGCTGGAATATTCTGAATTTCCGTTGCGAAGTCTTAAAGGTTCTAAAAAATGCGACGTTTCAAAATATAGATTATTTCACAATTAAATGTTTAACTTTAAAATACGTGTTAAAGAAAAAATACTACATGATTTGCAATGTTATATTTTCGAAAATTTCCCAAAATACAGTTGCTATAGTTTTATGTAAGAAAAGTATTTCCTGGACACAAGCATTCAATCTAATTTTAAAAGAAACCTAATAATTTTATATTAATTTAAAAATATGAAACTAACTTACCTGGTAAAAACATTTGATATTTTTTATACAATTGTACACTGCGCTAAGTAATAACCTCCGTAATATGTAAAATCGAAATTTAAATTGTACTTAAACTTCTATTATCTGTAAACTACTGCGCTTGATTCACAGTTGGTTCACTTTCCCCACACCGCCATAAACTAAAAACTACGTATGCGAATTTAAGCTGCAGTTGATTGTGAATGTGCCAACCTACAGTTCATTTGAACTACTACAACATTGTTCTTTCTTTTCTAATGATAGTTTTCCTAAAATTCTGGTACTTCCCCTATCACTTAACAATTTATTACTTACGGAAGTAATAACAGTCTTTTTAACGGATTGCTAAGACTGATGGTAATTTTCAATTAAGGCAGAAATAAAAAAGAAAACTGCTGACTGCCAAATTTCGATACTATAGAGTTTGAGAAGCAAATAATTAACTATTGTTAAAAAATGAATATAACAATTTTCAAAACATTTTAAAACTAGAATTTGTCTATAAATATGACGAATAGGAGAAAAATATATTACTTATCAGTTCACCTCCTGAACAGAGTTTAATAAGCAGAAACAAAATGTTTTTGATTTTGACGAATACGGAATTAAAATGTGGAGACTTACACTGGTTGATCCACCAAAGGTAATAATGCTGCATAGTAGCGGTATTCCACATGACGTTTAACTTTCCACACTCACACTGTATCACTACGTGTAGGTAATCTGTCACTACCTGCTGAGTATTTCGAATTCGAACAACAGCACAAACTGCAGTAAGCGCCACTCGAGACTAGGAATAAGAAAACAGCCCGACCCGAACCGATCTTCTGCTCCGCAGAGCAAGAACAACCAGGCCCAGACCGAACAATAGGAATATAAAGTTTTGTTTATGTGCAATTCAAAGCTCAGCTCATAAATGCCAGTTATTATTGGCGATTTTGATAAGGTACGGGTGGGTCTCGTTCTTCGCACGTTGCTTTTCGTACCTACTGTGTAAAGTTTATATTATATGTATTTTTAATATAATGTATTACACCTAAAGATGAATACAGGGTAACAGGTAAATATCTAAGAAATAGACTCAAAAGGTTCCTTAATAAAATAAAGAAGGTCTGATGTCTGGTATCTACTAGTACTGAAATAAAAATGAATACAGGGTGTTACAATTAAAACTTCCCAACTGGAAAATGTTGGAATTAAAAAAGAACAATAAAAACCTGAGACAAGTCGATTTTCTTTTCAAGGGAGACACATGATGGCGTAAGTTTTGGCCCTTAGTCAGGGGCGGAAAATACCCTTAAACTTTAAAAGGCACCGTCTATATTGAGTGACACCTCATTTTAAAGCTTTTTCAATTCTGCTCACGACGTCATACAACTTTTAAAATTCAATCGACCTTCGAATTCTTTGAAACTGAACCGATCTACTTGAAATTTGGCAGATAGTTAGAGAAAAGGTCAATGAACATTAGTGACATAGCGCCGATTGACGCTTCCGCCCTGTTGGGGGTTGACACCCCTTCTCGGGGGTGAAATTTTTTTTCAAAAATAACGCTGGAAATCGATAGAGAATCAAATTGTGTGCAAAAAATATTCGAAGAATTTTTTCGAGAAAATCAATAATTTTTTAGTTATTCACGATTGAAAACTTGGAATTTTGAGTGAAAAAGAAACACTTTTTCAAAGTATTTTTCCCGTATAACTCGAAAACTACTCATTTTATTAAAAAAGTGTAATGAACAAAAATGTAACTTATAAATAAACAAAAAGTTTTTTAAAAAGTGTTGTACGTCCTATACAAAGCGAAATATGGTTAGTGGAAGGGGACTTGTTTTGGGGGGAATACTCGAATCGATGTATTCAACGTCAAATAACGGAAAAAGGATTAATTTTACGTGTATAACGCTCCAGGAATTTTTGTAGTACTCAAAAAGACCTTCAAAATGAGCACATAAAACTTATAAATTGAAAAAAAATAAAGAATAAAATTGAAGGAGTTATCGTCAAAAACAAATGGGTTGCTCATATTTTTTAAGGAAAAAATGAGCAATAAACGCTGTACCATTTCCATCAGAATTAAAATTAATCGTAGACTCTTTACAATTAGTTTTGTTTTAGTGTTTTTCATACGATCCTGAAGTTAGACCGGTTTAGAATGTGTATTTTTTGAATAATGTAAAAGTTGACAACGTATTTTTTATTACACAAAAAAAAGTTGCCTTATTTATATAATAACTCTGAAACTATGAAAGATACGTAAAAAATGATAGACAACAAATATGTAGCTTTTTTTTTCAACAAATATTTTGCTTTTTTATTCCTATAGCATAAAAAATAAAGGAGATACCGCCGCTTGAAGTATCCATTTTAGTGAAGAAACGATCTGTCTCGAGCCCTTCGATCCTTTCCCTTTAAAAAATGAAGGACTTAAAAAGTTTTATATGCAAACGATCTTACAGCTCTTAAAATTATCTTTAAAATGCTTTTTTGTAGGATACTATAGCTTCAAAATTAACCGAGTTATGGTAAAAAAACCAATGACATTTTTTCGGAGCAAAATAGGCTTTCTCATTTTTATATATTACATATTATACAAATAAAATAAGTAAAAAAATTTAGTGTAATTATTTATATGCAGCGTAGCTATTTTTTTATGATTGATTATATTTAAAAATCGATTATAATAAAAATATTTTACATTAATATTGGTAAAAGGGTAGTTTATAAGAGTTGAAAATGGCAAAAGTAAAATATTCTTTCANCTTTTCGTACCTACTGTGTAAAGTTTATATTATATGTATTTTTAATATAATGTATTACACCTAAAGATGAATACAGGGTAACAGGTAAATATCTAAGAAATAGACTCAAAAGGTTCCTTAATAAAATAAAGAAGGTCTGATGTCTGATATCTGCTGATACTGAAATAAAAATTAATACAGGGTGTTCCAATTAAAACTTCCCAACTGGAAAATATCGGAATTAAAAAAGAACAATAAAAACCTGAGACAAGTCGATTTTCGTTTCAAGAGAGACACGCGATGGCGTAAGTTTTGGCCCTTAGGCAGTGGCGGAAAATACCCTTAAACTTTAAATGGCACCCTCTATGTTGAGTGACACCTCATTTTAAAACTTTTTCAATTCTGCTCACGACGACATACGACTTTTTAAATTCAATCGACTTTGTGATGATTTTACGGGATATTGTCTCGACAAGACAAGACGAGATAGTACAGTCATTGAAGCTTTTCACCTCCGAATTCTTTGAAACTGAACCGATCGACTTGAAATTTGGCAGATAGTTGGAGAAAAGGCCAATGAACATAGTGACATAACGCCGATTGACGCTTCCATCCTGTCGGGGGTTGACAATTTTTTTTTTCAAAAATAACGCTGGAAATCGATAGAGAATCAAATTTTGCGCAAAAAATATTCGAAATTTTTTTTCGAGAAATCAATAGTTTTCTAGTTTTTCACGATTGAAAACTTGGAATTTTGAGTGAAAAAAAAAACTTTTTCAAAGTATTTTTCGCGAATAACTCAAAAACTACGCATTTTATTAAAAAAAAATGTAATGAACAACAATGTAGCTTATAAATAAACAAAGAAAATCGTTTTTTAAAATGTGTTGTACGTCCTATAGGGGAAGGGGACTTGTTTTGTGGGGAATACTCGAATCGATGTATTCAACGTCAAATAAAGCAAAAAGGATTAATTTTACGTATATAACGCTCCAGGAATTTTTTGTAGTACTCAAAAAGACCTTCACTTATAAAAGTTAATTAGAGCAAAATTGAAGGAGTTATCGTCAAAAACAGATGGCTTGCTCATATTTTTTAAGGAAAAATGAGCAGTAAACGCTGTACCATTTCCATCAGAATTAAAATTAATCGTAGGCCCTTTACAATTAGTTTTGTTTTAGTGTTTTTCATACGATCCTGAAGACCGGTTTAGAATGCGTATTTTTTTAATAATGTACGGTAAAAATTGAAAACGTATTTTTCATTATTCAAAAAAAATTGCCTTATTTATATA
>NW_019417265.1:82710-97612 GCF_000390285.2 Anoplophora glabripennis
AAAATAGCTATTTATGATATACGTGTTAAAAGTAAGATTTTATTTTGTGAGTGAAGATGATTAAAAAACGAGCGTAGCGAGTTTTTTAACTTCACGAACAAAATAAAATCACTTTTAACACGTATATCATACACTATTTTTTCTACAAAACAATCGGAAGAACTTTAAACTCAATAAAAATAAGAAATCAAAAAATACCACACAGATCGCAGTGTTTATGAACCAAAATTTTCGTAGCAACCAGTGCTGTTTGATTTACTTTTAACACGCGTGTCAAAAAATGACATTTTTTAACATCAAAAATGACAATTAAAAAGCCCACTTTTAACAGTTTTGTAGAAAAAATATTTTACATTAATATTGGTAAAAAGGTAGTTTATAAGAGTTGAAAATGGCAAAAGTAAAATATCCTTTCATAAACAATATAAGGGAATTTTTATTTTAAATTATTGCACAATTAGAGCATTCCAAGATTTAAAACGTAATTTTTTATAATTTTTTTAGCACAGGGGTGATTTATAAGGATTGAAAAGTGTTATGAGATACAATTCTTTCATAAGCAATGAGGGAAATTTTATTTTAAATAACTGCACCGTTAAAGCATTCCAAGCTTTTAAAAAGTAATTTTTATCATTTTTGTCAATACAGGGGCTGAAAGGGAAAAATTCTTTTATCCACGACTATTGTATAATGTACCCATTATACGTCTGTTTGCTCGACCTTATTAATACCCATTAATCACGGCAGTGATTAATGAGTCATTAATCACTACTGTCAGATGCTTCCTTGATTTAGCTATAATATTATATTGTTCTGCNTAAAATATTCTTTCATAAACAATATAAGGGAATTTTTATTTTAAATTATTGCACAATTAGAGCATTCCAAGATTTAAAACGTAATTTTTTATCATTTTTTTAGCACAGGGGTGATTTATAAGGGTTGAAAAGTGTTATAAGATACAAACATGGGCGAAGTTAAGTCATCGGATCTGGGGGGCTAAAGCCCTAATATGAAAAAATGTATATATTTTTTTCATTTTATTTTTGTGTATGTATCAAAGTAAGGTAAGTATATTTTTCTACCAATCCATAAATATTAAAATTAAATGAAGAAAAAAATTTTTTTGCAGTCAAATAATTTTATTTTAAGTTATTAAAATAAATTCTTCCAGAATATCGTCTAGAATCAGGGATTTTGAAATGTCGCTTTCAATGTTAGCAAGTGCTAAAGAACTGAATCGGTCTTGACCCACGGTTGACCTTAAAATTTGGAAATGTGTCTTTTCTGACAACATATGTAATATCGGATATACTAATATTTTCGTCCCGTTTCCTGACAAAGTTCTTTATTACGGTCGTTTCCGCCTTTAAAACCTCTTTATCAATTCCGACTTCTGTTGGGCAGTGACGCCGACTTGGCTTCGATTGAAATAACTTTCAAGTATGAAGTTATTAAATTATACAATTTTTTTTGTCAAAAAAGTATGTTTTTTATTTTTTGTTCTGATGTGTATGTGTAATAATGTTTTTGGGGGGGCTAATTCGGATTTCGGGGGGCTTAGCCCCCCAAGCCCCCCTCCTTAACTTCGCCCATGGATACAAATTCTTTCATAA
Source organism: Anoplophora glabripennis (assembly GCF_000390285.2). Taxonomy (NCBI): domain Eukaryota; kingdom Metazoa; phylum Arthropoda; class Insecta; order Coleoptera; family Cerambycidae; genus Anoplophora; species Anoplophora glabripennis. The sequence goes on from NW_019417265.1 coordinate 84,327, forward strand.
GCAATGAGGGAATTTTTATTTTAAATAATTGCACCGTTAAAGCCCAAACTTTTAAAAAGTAATTTTTTATCATTTTTGTCAATACAGGGGTGGTTTTTAGGGATTGAAAGGAAAAAATCATTTTATTGGCTAGAAGGTGACTTTTATTTTAAATAATTGCACGATTTAATCATTCCAAATGTTTAAAAAGTAATTTTTTTATCATTATTTTTTGAATAGGGGTAGTTTTTAAGGGTTAAATAAAGGGTCGAAAAGATCAAATATATCATAAAACATGTTCGAGAACATGGAACATTATTTAATCTTTGTGCATGAACAAGATTTTTATCAATAAAATCCTTAAAACTTAATCTTTTCAATTTTTTTCACTTAGGAGTAGTTTTTACCCCCAAAAAACAAAGAGCGTCAATCGGGCTTAGGCTTCAATGACTGTACTAAGACAAAATGTCTCATTTAAAGTAAAACAGGTAAACAAGTTGAACTGATAGAGTTTTTGTATTGACAGATAAACGAAAAATCAAAACAAATTTTTTGTATCGAGAAATTGTTAAAGAATGTCAGATAATGCCCGAAATGTTTCGAAATGTTCGTTCATAAGTCGAGCAAAGATTTTATTTATTGTGTGGAAGCAGAGGGAAACCAATTTGAACAATAAAATAACATTCTTTGATTCATTGATATTTTGTCTTATTCTTTAAGTGATGATTTTATTGTCATTAAAAAGAACTTATCTATTTTATAAATGGAACAACCTATACAGGGTGTAAATTTCAGTGGGGGTCAGTTTGTTAGGGGTAATTTATGAATCTAAGTGTCAATGACTTCTGACATTGACCTTGTAGATAAGTACGCACTTAAGAAAGTTAAAACAGGTAATTTTAAAACGTTATAAAATTCTAAACAAAATTCTCTACGTTTCTACTCTTTTTTTCTATTCGGTCACTTCAGCAGCTAATCGGTGCCAGACATATTAAATTATTCCAAACTAAACAAAACAGCAATAAAATTAAATCGTGAACAGTTTAAATTTAAGCAGAATGCGATTCTGTTCAAAATGCTTACGAAAGGCAACGGAGATTAGTCTTTGCTTTCAGTTAAAATTTCGTATTACCGCCTTTGAAAAGCCGCTACTGCTAATTGACTTCACACCTTGTATGATATGACTGGATGGTAAAAAGGGAAAAACAAAACTGCCAAGTTAATTCAGTGTTTAGTGACGGTACAGTATATTTTTGTTTTCGTTTTGAAATTTTTGTATCGATTAGGTTACAGCCTACTTTTCGTAAATGTGTAAGATTTAATTCAACATGAGATTATGGAATTTCCATGATTCTCTTTTTATTGTAATTTACTTCTTAGCTATATTTGAATGGGACAAAATATGGGCATATATAAAAAGTCCTGCGAAATCAGGAAATGCGATCGGAAAAAAATCAGTTTACAAAAGATACAGTCGCACAGACAACGGATTTTTAACTATGAATTCCATATATTTTTACCTTAAACGCATATTACAAAACATTTAGTAATTTCAAACTGTAATAAGTCTTGGAACACTGAAATAATTACTGCTTAAAGAAAGCAAGACAGTTAACTTATGTGTACAGGCTGTTACAAATTCGCTTCTCACTACAAGGATCTCGGAAACGGTAAGAGACACGAAGTAGCTTAAATGGGGGCAAAAACCGAAATTTTGGAAATCCGTTTTTGTTTCATATCAGCCTTGTTTGAGGTGATATTGAAAAAAAAGAACACTTTCTCATGACAACTTTTTGCCCTCTATCGAATGCCATAATCAATTTTATATGTAACGCTTCAATAGAGGGCAAAAAGTTGCCATTTTCATCTTCTTTCAGTATCATCTCAAACAAGGCTGAAATTAAACAAAAACGGATTTCCAAAATTTCAGTTTTTTCAAATATTTCGAAAAATTATCATGTTAACCTTGATTTTTTAGAGGCATAATGTTTGTTACATAATTTTTATGCTTATTACTTTTCTGATCACCATTTAGTACACTTGCCCATATCTTGTTCGATTCAGATATCTTAATAGTAAGAACATGAGAAAATTGCAATCCTGTACAAACGTAAGTCTATATGCTTTACATACATGGGCGTAGCTNTTTTAACTATGAATTCCATATATTTTTACCTTAAACGCATATTACAAAACATTTAGTAATTTCAAACTGTAATAAGTCTTGGAACACTGAAATAACAAAATGAAATTAAACAGAAACGGATTTCCAAAATTTCGGTTTTTTCAAATATTTCGAAAAATTATCATGTTATCATTGATTTTTTAGAGGCATAATGGTCCCTTGATTACACAACTTTGCCCCCATTTAAGCTAGTTCTCGTATCTCTTACCGTTTCCGAGACCCCTGTGGTGTATGTTTGTTACATAATTTTTATGCTTATTGCTTTTCTGATCACCATTTAGTACACTTGCCCATATCTTGTTCGATTCAGATATCTTAATAGTAAGAACATGAGAAAATTGCAATCCTGTACAAACGTAAGTCTATATGCTTTACATACATGGGCGTAGCTAGGATTTTTTCTTGGGGTGGGTCCCTGCTGCAAGCTCTACGGAGGCCTCAAAAAAAAAAAAGGAAACAGGCAATCAACGACTCTCCGATTTCAAAACTCTTTTTCGTTTTATTCTAAAAAGAGGTGGCGCAGTCAGCGACTTACCGATATGAGACAGATTATATTATTAGATCTTTTTTTTTTTCTGGGGTGGACGCCGGACTGTCTGGGGCGGACCTTGAACACTCCTGCTCCCCTCTAGCTACGCCCATGTCGACATATCTATTGGAAAATTCAGAAATTGTCCAAGTCTACTCTCATTATATTTTCATAGCCAACGTCTGATTTTCTTGCGAGCGCCATTGGATTTTGGCACCATCGGATAGAGCATAAAATTGTTATTTAACGATTATACGTGGGTCAACCGATTTCATTAAAGGTCAAAAAAACGCAAATTTCTTAATTAATCGTAGCTGCCATGAAAAATACACGATTATTTTGACTTACAAGATACCTAGAGCATAATCAGCTAGATCACGTTGGCTTCAAATGGCATAATAAAATAGTGTCAAATAAGAGACAGTCGGAATGTTCAATAAACAAAATTCCATATTTGTCTGACAATTTCTCCTTCAAAATAATTAAAGAAAAGGAAGGCAGGACCATGTTGTAATGTCATACCACACGTTATAGGGACTGTTAGCCCACACTTGACTGATGGGGTCTCGGTCTGAGTATCGTCCCTTTTGAGATATGCAAATGTGTAACTTATTTTTAAACTTACTCCAGATGGAAGACGTGAATCAGTAACACTCAATATGTTTTTCTATATGCATAATTATTAGGTATATACTTATAGTTTACAAAAATAATAACATTTAAAATAACCAAACGGACGCAATCCGCAATCTTATGGTGGTTTGGAAATATTTTCGGCGGCAGTACAGATAATTTAATTTTTTTTTATAACCGAGTTGCAAACAAAAACAGGAGGAGTACCTGTTGAAAAAACAATAATTCCTACATAGCATTTTTGCTGTTGGAAACTCTATTTGGTATTACGACTAAAAAAATTACTAATATTATAAGTTCAACCGCAAAATGTATATGCAAACAAGATAAGGATAATGTGAAGCTGAAGCTAAACCAATGATTTAGACAAAACTTTAAAAAAAATCGTGTTATTTAATAAAAGAACGATTGGTTTACGCGCAATATCTGATAATTTTTGTATGTAATTAAAAAAAATCTTAAACGATAAATATGTACATAATAATATAATTAAAATTATAAACCCATGACTGTGATGTGTCTTCAGTGTGTTATTATAAATATTTAAGAAAGATAAGGCTTGAAAATACGTATAGTTAAAAATAAACGAGCAAGCAGAGCGGGGGTTTCTTTTCCAAGAGATTTCCAGAATTATCTCCGGTGCACGTATTTTTTTTTTTCATAACATAAAATATCGAATTATTCTTGGCAATACATTTCGAAAGCTTGGTTTCTTGTATATGTAATTTTATATAGTTTAAAATGGTTTTTTAATTTAGCTTTAGTGTCAGAAAGAACTAATAAAACAACGCGAGAACAACGAAATATTCACACCGCCTGTAAAATTAGATATGATTCAATCTCATCTTACCACTTCCTTCCTAGAACCACGTGGGGGTTACAGAATCCCACTCCGAACTGATATCCGAAACAGCAGCACTAGATGGCCAAAAACATTCAAGGATCCCAAAAAGTCCCTACGTCAACACCAGTTTCATTCAAGAATATCCGTGTAGTATTACAAAGGGGAAAATCCCCTCCTAATAACTGCCCCAATATAGTTTAAAGACCACGTCAGGCTACAGACTAGTGCATATCGATTTTCACCCCGTTGTTTATAATGTAAAACAATCAGGCCAAGTAACTTTTTCTAAACAATCGTCACCTCGGCCTGTCGCGATGTTGATCACCGCCAGCGCGTAGACCGTCTCTTTCCGAATAACAGTCCATAAATTAATTGTTGAAACATTTTGTGTGCTGCGCTTATCTTATCTCGGTTGGAGATAAGTTATCTTTCATTAGGCTTGTCCTCCTTTGCGCGCTGGAAACGCTGTATGCCACCGGCCCAGTCCGCGTATTGCTGTTTTTTTCCCTTTTGCCATTCCTAGCCACTTCAAAGACTTCGCGTTCGAGTAGTTGCTGATTTTATTGCAGTAATATTTGAATGACGGTCGTTTCCCGGCTTCCACCGATTCTGTGGCCTAAATTAATCCGTTGAACTTTTAAAATTAAAAAAAAAGACTACAAAAGCGTTCCACAATATTCCGGAATTTCGTAAAAGTTTTGAATAACTACTTCGTAGAAAAATTATGCAGTGTGATAATTGTTTTTGATGGATGTATAAATTTATTCAGCAATTTATTCCGTGTCACTCGAAGTACAAGCGCCATCTATTGTTTTTTGTATCTTTCTCAATGTAAAACAACTACAATAAATAATCAATATATATCTTACTCTTCCAGCGTTATATGGCTGGTTCCTTCAAAAAGCAAGTTGTAGCATCCTTTAGAGATTCTTTTCTAATTTTTCTTAGCCCATAGATGTTTCAGAATGTAAATACGCAAACCACTTTGCATTTCTTTGCATAAAAACCTAAACGATAATGACTATAAACAAAAAATTGTTTTCGATAAAGTTTATCAAATTCCAGGGTTAATCACTATAGTTGACCCGAATGTATTCATTTGTGATGATCCTCACTCACAAATGCTATTCGACAATGGAACCAAGTGGACGCAACTTTTAATTCCACATTACATGTGACTCCAAACCACGATCCGTCTTTACTCCAAACATGTATGTAACTGAGTTGCCGAAAATATCTTATTACACTTACGAAATTACGTGCTTGTTTTCAGTACGTTTTTTCTTAAAATAAGACGTTGATTCGCTTTTTTAATTTTAAATTTTTGTATTCAATGAAAGTTATGCCAACATATAGAAATAAGGGATAATATTACATCCTTCTATGGTGGTACTCATGAATTTTGACAATTGTAATTGTCCTGATTGTTAAGTCAACCGAAGTGACAGATAAATTTAATCGAATTTATCAGTGAAGTCGCAAATCTGCTGTGGTTTCCTAAATTAATTAGTAAACATACAGATATACAAAATTATTAAACGAAGTGATGAGTCTTTAGAGTGGTGATGATCCCCAATCGATAAAAGGTTTTGATGGGCGGCCTTTCTCGTGAACAATGGAATCGAGCAAAAGTAAGGACGTTTACAGACTTTTTGACCCTTCCAGCAAGCTGCTTTAACTGTCCCCAGTGTTCCTTGCAGACCACCTGACTAACTAACAAAACTCACGGCCCGCTACCCTTGATTTGCTAGCGCTAGTAACATGAACAAGAAAAAAGATCATGGTAAAATTACTTTGGGAATGCTAAAAGGTAAAAGGTATATGTCGTGTGTTGTGCATACTTTTCGATTAGGTAGAGCGTAGATTTTCTGATGCCGTCACTGTTACACGCTTAGATACTTAGCAATAACGCTTCAATGTAAATCGTGGCCACAAAAACGAAATAAGTAATTTTTGTTTTTAATTTTGATGCTTTTTACATACCAACACTTGTAATATAAAGCCCGCATAACTTACTGTTGTCGACAGTTTCATCACATTTTGAAATAATTATGCAGCAGTTGAATGAAATCAACCTGTCACACTTTGAAGTTATTGTTATTATCGTTTTAAATAGTAATTATTTTCTCTGTTTACTCTCTTATCAGATATCTTAACACTTCAATTCTGTCTGAATAAACACTAGTAAATAATATTAAGTGATTGATTGATTTTGATTTTCTTGATTTTCTATAAATAATTTAATGAAATATTGCTATTGTCTATAAATTTGATCCAATTGTTTGTTAAAAATTATAGATAATTAGTGTTCAGTACTGCTGGCACACAATGGCTTGTTAAAGGCATGCAAGTTTTTATTGATTCCAATTAACCAGTTTACGTAACATCGTTCAAGCAAAAAGAAAATGCTTTTTTATAGAATATAACTTGTTAACAAATGAATATTTTTAAATGTTGCATTATCTGGATGTTCCCCGATGGATAAACATGCTTACAATCTTTATCACTTGATAAGTAAATTAGTACTTAGAAACCAGTTATTGTCTCGGTGATAGTAGCGGCAGTACATCGTTATTTATCAAATGGCTGGGTCTGTCAAGAATTTTATTAGGCAAATTTCAGGGCATGATCATGATGGGCATTCAGGTAACCGTCAAAGTTTGTTTATTAATTTATAGATAGAAGCTTCTAGACGAGAAATTTCACCGTCACCATCATTCTCATCAAATAATATTTAGGGGTTCTATATTTCAGGTAAACCAGTTACCACTTCCGTTCCCTCGATATCCATAAAATTTCATGCAAACGTGGAACAAATAGAAGAACTGTACATGAGCGAAGATGAAGCGAATACCAGCGCCGATAAAATCGAGAAACCACCGCTGCTTTCTAGCAGTCCATCCAATGCAGGTCAGTGTGAAATGCTTTTTTAACAAAATTTTGGAATAAATGTTGTTTGTGCCACACTAAGTTGCGGAAATTGCGTAATATTTTATAATCCTAAAAGTTTTTAAGCAGCTTAATAAAGATATATCTACGACAAACAAACAGTGATTAAGTAGCAAGATTATCTTCGGTGTTGGTTTTACGAACCGTATCTAGTGTTTTGCGCTTTTTTCTCCGGTTTTCATTGAACGAAAGTAGAAATGTCCCAATTTTCAGGCGAGGCGGATAGCAGTCCTTTGCGATATCTTCCTAGACTTGTGAAAAGGTCTACAAGCGTAGACGTCTCTCAAGGACAATTAGACGCGTCACCACCTTCAGATCCTTGGAGATTTTTTTCTGACATAAAGGTAAAAAACTGTTACTAAATTAGCATATTTTTTCATTGATCGTTTCGTGTTAAGGGTAAAATCACTAAAAGCGTGGAGGAGAAAATAACAGATTTCAAGGCGCGTAATCAGGAGGAGGGATCGCCGCATCATAAACAAAAAGCGGATCTTAAGACGATCAAAGACAGTAAAGAAAATTCCAGCGTGTCAGATTCCGAGGAACTGTCCGAAAGTAGCATCTCTAAAACTTGCGGGATCGTGTCCACAACCGAAGGTAGACGTAACGTTTGGGGTAATTAAACGTTCGTTTCTTAACCGAATCTTTTGTTAGGTGTCGAAATGTCGAGCGACGACGATACCCCCTCCCTAGACAAGGACAAGAAGGAAGACAAAGACGTCCCGAGCAAGTCGCCCACCTCCGCTATAACCCAGAAGTTCCGTCTGTTCAAAAACAAGACGTTGATCAAAGAGGGCAGCGTGAAGGTCAACGACCTGTCCAAATTGTACAACATAAACACGGAGAAGGTAGACCAAGCCCTGCCAGAGGATTCCGAGGATGTGGAGAATGCCGTGGACGCCTTGGAAGATGACAATCTGAAAGGAGGCGACGGCGAGAAGAAGAAAACGGTCGACAAAGAGGACGTTTTGAAGTCTGTGTCTCAGAAATTTGATAACATCGAGTTGGATAACGAGAAGGGCCTTACCGTGAGGGAAGTGACGGGCAAGGAAATCAGGAGCACGTTTTTGGAAGGAGGCGGTCTGAGGACGGTCTTTGCTCCCACGGGTTTTGTGGATTTGCGGCCTTCGCCGGTTAAGGGTCACCCATTTTCCTCTTATATGTAAGTAAAGTGTATTACCTGTTTAAAGATTAATTCCAAAAGATTATCATTTTAATCAACAGAAAAAATTTTGTACATATATATTTTTTTATAGGTCAGTGGTAGTCGTTTTTCTCTCCATAGCTCTCTACCTGTTTATTCACTACTATTCGCTCTTCTTGGCTGGCCTCTCTATCGGCGTTATCGTCTCTTACATCTTCACCAAAATTTATCTGAAAATATGCCCGATTGGAACCAAACCGACTAGCCCCACTATGAACACACTCTTGTCGAGTAAAATCGTAGAGGTGCAAGCCATTAAGGAGTACCAGCCCTTGTCCAAGTACGAGGTGAGTATTCTGCAAATTTGATTGCATCGAAAGTTATTATTTGTTGTTATCACAAACATATATATGTAATTTTCCAATTTATGTGGCATCCTTAAAACAACCTCCACTAACGTTAAAGACTGATTAATAGTTTTGAAATTTATTGCCGTATAAAACTACTAACAATTCAAATAAACTAAACTAAGTCGAAGGTGGCCACACTGAACTTGACCTAATTACTGCATTGTAAAACGTTGATCAAGTGGGGTGATGCAGGATCGGCCTATGTTTCGCGCAATAATTTTTTATTAATTTTCTGGAACATTTAGACAAACGTCGACACATTTTTACTGTTGTCCACATTGTAAGAAATGCCCTTCGTGAATTCGTACATACCATCCAATGTACTTTTGCCCTCGTGAAAACTGTACGGTTTGATTTATATTTTCCGTTAATTTCAAGGGATGGGTCAATGAGTATCCGAACGCGTACAACCCGAACACATACCACATCTCGCAGACGCAGTCGGTTTACCTCAGGCTGCAGGGCAACCTGTTGAGGATAAGCCACTCCAAGAGCAAGGTTCCCAAAAGGGCGATGTGGAACGAGCCGGATATTAAGATGAACTTCAGTCATCACAGGATATATAACCTCTTGGGGGCGAAGATCGGCCTCTTGCCTGAAGGACTGGCTAAAAAAAGGTATAATTAGGAGTTCTCTTATCGAGACGAATCTAACGGGAACTCGTTAACTTCTTTTTTCTATATCCGTCTCAGGTTTTTAATATAAAGAACCTATTTGTTACCATTTTTTTGAAAGCACTGCGTTTAGTTTGTGAATCTCAGTGTCAGCGACCTCTGAAATTGACCTAGTTTTGGTGATTATGACAATTATGTGTATGCCGAATATGTCGCTGCCACCTTTCACTGCGTTTGTTTTAGTTTTTCACCAAATTCCGTCTTTTTCACTTCAGACACTGGAGCAAGAAGTATCCGATTTGCGTCGCCCTGTCGAAGGACCAAATGAATTTCGAACCCGAGGCGATTGCGAAGCTCGACGGTGACGAAGATAAAGGGGACAAGCAAAAAGAAGATAAGCAGCCGGCGGAGAAGACTACCGCGCAGAAAGAGAAAAAAGTCTTCAGCAGGTTCAGGAAGAGGGAGTATCCCGTTTTGGTAATTTTATTTTGTGAATTGATGTATATATGAGTGTACCGTCGCCGGACGAAATCTAATAACATTTGTTTTAGGCGCAGAGGTTCAGTAAACTGACGGAAGACGAGGAATTTGAATTAGAATCCGATTCCAGGGCTAGTACGCCGTCCGCGGAGATTTCGGTAAGTTTGACGACGAAAAAAAGGTGTTTTGTTTAATTTTTCCTTAAATAGGACCTACCGGTGGAAGATTCCTCATCCGTTCTCGGCGAAGAAGACCTTGTCAATACAAACGATCAGAATGAAGAGGATTTTAACAGTTTGCCCGAGGATTGGTCGATATGTTCACCGCCGTCGCGGGTGAGATCCTCCAGTATTTTTTTTATTACAAGGAAGCTAACGGCAGGTGTTTATTTCAGGACAGCCCGACCGGTGCAAAAATTTACATTTTCGGCCGCACCGACAGAGAGAAAGAAGACTGGTTTAGGAGACTGTGCGCCGCTACCCACAAAGGCGTGGGACTGGGCATAGCGGTCGGCGACTTGAGCCCGGCGGACTTAAAAGAAACCGCTTCCGGTTGCGTTATCGAGGCGGCGCAGACTGAATTGGAGTATCTGAAGTACATGAGCATCTTTAAGGTACTTAATATCGCTCGTACGACTAACGTTTCGATTTAATTCGTTTTCAGCCGTCTAAGAAGCAGCCGACGCAAACCAAAGAAAAGGAGAAAACGGATCCCGAGAAGACGGCGGAACCGCCGAAGTCCGACTTGATGCTGTGGGTGAACGCGTTGATCGGCAGGGTGTTGTTCGACTGCATGCGGAACCCGAGCTTTACCATGAAAGTCAGGGAGAGGATCCAGAGGAAGCTCTGCACCATAAAATTACCGTACTTCATAGAAGAGATACTTATACCGGAGCTGTCTCTGGGAAAAACTCCGCCCTTCATACATAAAGCTAATAAGCCAGTGCTCGACGGCCGGGGGCTTTGGATAGACTTGGACGTCACTTACGAGGGGGCGATCGTTCTGACGCTACAGACTAAACTCAATCTTATGAGGTTGAAGAACCCGCAAGCGTACGGTATGTATACAATTTTTAGTGTATTCTCTGCATGAAAATTGTAATGTGCTGTTCATTTCGCATAGTGTTCCAATATATTTCTATTTTCGCTAATCGTGTACACAGTGTGACATCTGTCTGAGTTTTATTATTTACACATTTTAGTCCCCGCAGTATATTGAGTATGAATCGTTTGTACTGTTTTAGCATTAGACTTTTTTTTTTCAGAAAAATCTACGTCTTTGGAGAAATCGGCGATCTACAACTCTGACGTGGACGATTCGGCCGAGAGCAGTTCGGACGAGGAGGGCCCCCAGGAGATCCCCAACATCCCGCAAGAGCCGGGAAACATACAGGGCGGATCCAGCAACTCCGGCAAGAAGTTCATCAAGATGGTGGACAGACTGGCCGAATCCAAGATTTTCCAGGCGGCCACCGAAAACCGGTACATCAAGAAAGCTATGGAAGGTGCGCTTTTTGCCTTCCGTGGACCTTCGGGGAAGTTAATCTTCTGTTTTCAGGGGTGTCGAACACGGATCTCCGGCTGAAGGTCGAGGTGAAGGCCATAATGGGTACGTTGGTGCTGAACGTACCACCTCCGCCGAGCGACAGGGTGTGGGTGGGTTTCCGGCCGGTACCTGAGATCGTTTTGTCCGCCAGACCCATCGTGGGAGAGAGGAACATCAGCTATATAATAGTTACCAGTTGGATAGAGAAGAAATTGCTTCAGGAATTCCAGGTAATGACGATTATTATATTGCTTTAATTTTATATTCCCTTTATTTTTATTTTTGACTCATATGGATATCGTTCAACTAGTTGTTAACGTATACAAAAATTCAAATTTCTAAGTTTTACTGTTTTCGCGAAAAAAATAAAAGCTAATTTTTTCGGCCATTTTGGGGATTCGAATATTTTCTCAGGGGGGGGGCTCAAATCGAAAAAATGTATTGAAAGTACCCCCTAAAAGTAGTTTCTAAACATTTTATTAAAATATTTGCACATCATTATGAAACACCCTGTATAACCTACAAAGTACATTGCTTCTCAATGCCTACTGGCATAAACCATTATTTTGTTTCCACTTTCCCAAAAAAGTATATGTCAAATCTTAAATGTCATTGCTACTTAATGCCTACTGTCACAAAGCATTTCGTACCTACTGGAGTAGGTCACTCTGTAAATTATAACCTGTAAAGTACATCATCTAAATGTCTTTGCTACCCAGTGCCTACTAGCACAAAGCATTACTTTGTACCTACTGGCGTAAATTGCTCTGGAAGATATGACCTACAAAGTATATGTCAAATCTTAAATGTAACTGCTACTCAACGCCTACTATCTATTAGTATAGGGCATTTTTTTGTGCCTACTGACGAGTGACCTACTAATCTGTAGATACTATGGAAAGATGATTTATTTAATATAAACTAGCATTGTTGTAATTTTATAAATAGGCTATTGATTATGTCATATGGTATGGAACTACAACGTTGATGGGTTTTTATTGCATGAATCGTTCAAATGGCTATTAAGAATGAAAAAAACGCGGAGTGCTATTAAATTAGAGGGTGGAAATTGGAGCTGGGGTGAAAATGCATCCCTTTCAGTTTTTCTAATTGTAGCTCGAAAACAAAGCAATTTCGGTATAGTTCATAGGAAAAATTATTTAGAGAATTGAATTTCCCATCGAAATGGCTTTTTTAAAAAATGTAAAAGGAAAATTTTATGCAAAAAATCGTTAAGAAACAATTTTAAAGAAAGAAAAAAATTAGATTTTCTGATTTTTTTACTTTTTGCCTAGTTTTTTTTTAATAAAGATAGATATAGGCATTGCTAAAAAAAGTAGATAAAATTTCCTTCTAAAAAAGAGGTTGTACAGTATTTTTGGATGAGAATTGACTGATATATGGCTGCTCAAACTTAGCCAATTTTTCGATTTTCGTCGTGCTTACCCTTATACGTTTTAATTCTCATTTTTTGCAAAAAAGGAAGGAAATAAGACGTTCAAGGATTTTCATCACAAGACTTGTTCGAAGGGTCATTAAAAATGAAAAAACCGTGGGGTGCTATTAAATTAGAGGGTTGAAATTGAAGATAGGGGTTAAAAAGCACTTTTGCGGTTTTTTAAATATAGCACGAAAACAAAGCAAAATTTCGGTATAGTTCATAGGAAAAATTATTTAGAGAATTGGATTTCCCATCGAAATGGCTTTTTTAAAAAATGTAAAAGGAAAATTTTATGCAAAAAATCATTAAGAAACAATTTTAAAGAAAGCAAAAAATTATTTTTTTTTTTACTTTTTTAATAAAATAATTTAGTAAAAACTTGAGAATTTAAGTACAATAAAGTTTATTAATAATGTATATACAGTGTGTCCACGGATGGAGTTGACAAGAGGAGAAACTCTTTTGTTTTTGACTTTATCGAAAAATGTCACTTTTTATAAAAAGTTCTGCCCCTCGAAAAAATGAGACTGTCA
>NW_019417265.1:97902-104979 GCF_000390285.2 Anoplophora glabripennis
CGGGAAATTGATTTTGAAATTCTATGAAACATTCCTCAATAGAATACTTCCATATTCCATCAATCTTGCGTCCATTTCTAAAGTAGGACTCTATGATAAACACTTTTTGTTCTTGAGAAAACACCATTTTAAACGCTTTTTAAAACGAAAATATTCAAATTGATAGCGGTGATATAGCGCTTTGACAGATGACGTTTAAGTTCATTTGCTATATGCTACGCCCTACGTCCAAATTTTCAGAACCAACTTGACCACGTTTCTATTTGAACGCTCGTTACATACATGAATGTCACATACGTACTAAGTACTTTTTAAATTTAATATTTTTGTTGAACATTTTTTTCTATACCTACTGTCAAGCAGAAAAGCCTAGTAGGTGGTACGATTTTACCGGACAGGTTGGATTTATGATTGATGGAAATTACTAATAAAAAATGATGAAGGAGAGTCATAAATCTTAACATTAATTCCAGTAAGATTGTCGACTTTATGGTAGGGAGTTACCTGTTTCTCACCAATTTGCAATGCAAATGACCATGGGAAGGAAATATAGCCAGTTATCTCGAATATTATTGAAAAAATGACAGTTATAAGAAAAAAATTTAAAGAAGTTGAAAATTTAAGCTGGGTAAAATAAACTTATTAACTGACGATATTGTAGAAAACAACTACTCTGCTGACCATATACCCTGAGCAGCATTGGATGAAACGTGCCGTTTTTTTTGAGGGGACTCAAACACAAAATAGCTTTAGTGTTGTTTTAGCGTTAATTACCGTCAGAGTGCGACATACTTTGTAGGTTATGTTTTTAGTCCAACAGTTGTTTACTTCGAATTTGGCCAATAGTTCATGTTCTTTATTGATGAAAAGGTTTTGGAAAGATCGTGGATATTTGACAGTACTTAAATAAATGGGTTTATTCCGTACGATATCTCTGAATTCGTGCTGTTTGTTAATTTTCAGAAAATCATGGTAATACCCAACATGGAAGACTTTGTGATACCTGTGATGAATCCGAAACTACCAGATTAACGATCTTATGAATTTTATACCAAGCAAATTTCTCCCCCATAGTCCGTATCGATAAGAATTCTACAGGGCGTATTATACTTCTAGTCCGGTAATTATGTTTAAATGTTATTTTCTTGAACCAAAGCTATGAGTTGACTATGTAAGAACTGTACCGAGTGTTTGAAACGAAAAACACTTATTTGCATTTCGTTTTGTTAAAATTCTAGGTTTTAGTCGGGTTCTTATGTAGTATTTTGTATTATTTATTTTATATAGTTTTTATAGTTTCAAATTTTTTTGTTTTTGTTTTCTTTTTATTGAATAACCATCACAAAATATTTTTCTATAAAGATGTTTAGGATAAGTACCTGCATATATCGTGTTGATGGTTCCATTACGAAGCTCCGATTTTATTGAATGGAAATTTTTAACGGACCAATTATTATAGGTTTTACTTCAGCACGAGAGGCGAGTGCAATCGGAAAACTTCTCGACAATAATGTTCTTTTTGAGTGCTTTACATTTTCTTGGAAATTTTCACTAGCGCTAAATTTTCTTAAAAAATTTTGTTTTATTCTTGGAATTTTTATGTTTCCGAGCTATAACGTCGAATAATTTTCGACCGTTGAAAACTTCCGATGGTTTTAAACACGTGTAATGAAGTTCGAATATTTTACTCCCGATTTCTAGGGTCAAAAAAATTAAGGTTATTTATGCAATTTAAAGTATATTTTGGTATTCAACCATCAACCTTTATTCGATGCTTGCTTCCATTTTAGCTTTTATATCGGTGTATATCTTTTGAAAATCTTCTCTACCGAACAGGTTTCAACGTTCCGTTTTTTGTTATTATTCTGTCGTCTAGGAAACTGCTTATCAAAAAGTGTTATTTATACAAACTGTGATAAAAAAATTAGGCTTTTTTACACCCCTCGGCTTATTCTTTTCCCGTCTCGAGAGCAATAGAAATAGAAATTTTTTAATGTCAAGTGAACTTATAGAAATTGCCAGGAGGTGTTCTTTATGTTAAACGATTTCCGAGGTAAAACTTTTTTTTTTTTTTAATTCAACACTCGTGACAAAGAAAAATATAAGGGGCAATTTCTATAAAAACAAATTAAATAATTATAATTGTTGTAGATGGTTATATGTTAATTTTGGTAATAAAAATTGAAACATTATAATGTCATCTTTTTTTTTTAACGGAAATAATTTTTTCCTCTAGCGATTAAAAAAAAATTTATTTAAAATATATCATGACAAAACAACTGGGTTCTTTATCCTGTGTGCCTTCAAACACTCGATAGTACAAAATCTGTTGCCCGAATACTCAAACGGCACTTTTCCCGATATATCGGACGCGCACAAGAAACACCTAGCCGTCACAGTTCCAGACTGACTTAATATCCTCCTCTCAGCTGCCAGAGCCCGCTAAAAGAACAAAAATTATAAGGTACGTTTTTATTTTGGATGTCGGTAAGTTGAAAAATTCTTATTTTTATTGATTTTACTATAAATATTACAATAGAACAGTTTCCCTTTTGAATACTTTGTGATTATATTAAAAACATGTAAATGAGCATCAAAAACATTTGCAACATGATAACTGTCAATAATAGAACGTTATGACTACAGCTCGACACTTTGGTGTATAAATAAGGCGGAGAAATGGGGGTTTTTAGGTCCGAATTCTTGACACATGCACCGATTGACGTGAAATTTTAAAAGTAAGTAGAAAATTGCTCAAGAAACAAAGATTTCTTAGTGCCGATGTGTGCTTTCACCCTGGGGGTGAATGCCATCCCTTCTTGGGGGTGGCAATGAAGGCACCCATTTTAATCGCAAAAATCAATAGAAGGATGAATTCTAAGCAACGTTTTTTCCAAAAATTAATATTTTCCGAGTTATTTGCGATTGAAAATGGTGATTTTTCATCTAAAAAGTGCATGTTTTTCAACCATTTTTGATAAATAACTCGAAAACCTTGCGTTTTATTAAAAAACCCATATATAGCAAAAATAAAGCTTTTGAAATAACGAATCGATTCATTTTTTGTTGATTACCGTAGATGTAATAATAACCGAGATATCACTCTCTAAAAGTGACTGTTTATTTTTCGGAAAGTAAAATCGAACCTTTAACTAGTGATGGGCATAATAGACCAATTTTGAAAATCGAGTTATCGGTAATCGAGTACTTCTAATAATCGAGTGATCACTCGAGATACGAGATATTTGTCGTTTTCATCCCAGCGGTGCAGAAATATGTTTGTATTAGTCATATATCCCTTATAAGCGTAGCTAAAAAAAAAAAAAAAAGCTCACGCACTTCAAAACCTAACCACTTTTTCGTTTTATTCTAAAAAAAAATGTTACGCAATCAGTGACTATTTGCAGTATGCACTAACATTTTGGGGAGCAACCGTAGAGTAATAATCACTCGAGTGGTGGGAGTAAACATCTCGAGATATCTCGAGTGATCTCAATAATCGAGTACCACTCGATTTTTCACTCGAAATCTCCCATCACTACCTTTTACCGTAAAATAATGGTCAAAGAACTAATTTTTCGAAGAAAATGAATATAACCTTTTTTAAAGTGCGTGGAAACACCTTTGAAATGATTTTTGAAAAAAATTCGTAGCTTAAAAACTCGCGAAGTTATGATGAAAATAAAATGGTCATCTCATTCAACAATAAAATCTATGGCTGAACCATAAAAATAGAAACTAAGCGTAATCCATGTACAGTTGACTTTATTTAGGTACTAATAATAGACTCTGCAAGTTTGACTGGTTTAGAATGCCCAAATTTAAAGAAAAGTTTGAAATAATTAAAAAAAAATCAATTTTCTAAAAAATTTCCTTTTTTTCCAAATAACTCAAAAACTAAACAAGATAAGGAAAAAAATGCCAGAATTCAAAATTGAAGGTATTTTTTTATATTTTTGCTCTTTGATTTTTTCTGAAGAGCAAAATTTAACAGATATTACGTTTTTTTTTAGTTTGTATTTGCGTGTAAGGACCACCTTCTTTGAGCCCTTAAAACCTAAAAATCTCGAAGAAGTTCAAGACCTTTCAACTATAAGGGTTGATTTGTAGTTCTTGCAATTCCCGGCAAATTGCTTTTTGGGGCAATGAAAAATATTAAAATATAAAAAAGTTATTGTGAAAAAAACTAATTATATTATTCAGTGAAAATTGTCAGATCCTGTAAATGGCTTAACTTCCGAACATGTTCTGGGAACAGTTGTCAAAATTGTCCTCCAATCGCGAACCAAACAGAGGAAGTCGACACTGATGATAGTTCTTTAGATGATATGTAAATTTTTGATAATAACGTATAATTGTATAATACACAAATATTGAGTGTTTTGAAGCAGGTAAAAATTCTTCAATTCCTCATTAACAGTTGTTTTTAAGGGTTGTAATGTTGCAATGAATCATCAGTAATATTATAAACAGATGAGTCATTCATTATAAATTCTATGAAGATGCGAAAAAAAAATTTTGCTTTATTTTCTGCAATAAGGGTGGTTTTTAAGGGTTGAAACGTTGCAATAAATCATGTAATATTTTATAAACAGTAAAAAATATTCAATTCTTCATTATTGCTCCGTCAAAACATTTCAGAGCCGCGAAAACTAATTTTTGTTTTTTTCCTCGGAAAGGGTGGATTTTAAGGGTTGAAATGTTGCTACAAATCAAAAATTATTATTCAAAACATAAAAGAATGCTTATTCTATTGACATAACACTTAAATCTATGGTATTTACGTTTTTTGCAAGAAGGGGTAGTTTTCACCCCCTAAAAACAATAAGCACACATTATTGATATGTAACTTTTGTAAAGAAGGGTGAAATGAGCTTATTCGCCAATTTTTATGGAAATCGGTGCGTGTGTCAAGAATTCGAAGGTAATATCCTATTTTTACCGTTGTATACTGGACTAGTATCTTTGTTTGAGATGGCAACATAGTTCTGTTTCTTTAGTATATTTATATAAGTCGTGACATCTAAAGGAATTAAAATATACCATTATTTGAGCAATGACTGTAAAATTAATAAATTTATGTTTTCCTCCTGATTTCCCCTGATGGAGAATGTAAGAAAATGTGTTTGTGAAACAATTTTGTTTGGGTAATTTCAATAAATAATCTAATTTTTATGTTTAGTATGTAAAATATTCGATGTACAGTACAACAAATTTCATTTAGTTGGCGAGATGCGTAAACGAGAAAGAGAAAAAAAAAGAAATCAACTCTTACAGCTGCTATACTGGGTATTTTTATTATGACCTAATTTTTGTGTTCAGTGAGTGTGTGAAATATTTGGTATATTAGACTAGGCCAGGGGTCGACAAGTAATTTTAGGTGCGGTCCGGATACTTTTGAAAATTTTTAATGAGGTCCAGAAAAAAAATTAATATTTCTTATTTTTTTTATTTTAATTTGGACTCAAATTTAATCTGCTTACTAATTAAGAATTCAAAACACTCACACAATTGTAAAATACTAGAAAAAANTCAAATTTAATCTGCTTACTAATTAAGAACTCAAAACACTCACACAATTGTAAAATACTAGAAAAAATGATAAGATTGGCACTTAAACGTAAAAAACATTTTTTAAATAATTTATTTGAGTAATTTATACTTTCAAAAAATGTTTGGCGGTCCAGTATTTTACCTTCCACGGTCCGCCAGTTGCCGACCCTTGGACTAGGCGGTATCTGTTTTGGTTTGGGTGAATCGTATATCCACGGAGATTTTTGGCTTTTTGACTTTCAAATATCAGTAGAAATGAAAATTTTTCTATGCGCATAAAGAAAACGTGGGCTTAACTTTTGGCGGCACAATATGTTAAAAAAATTGGAAAAATGCCATATTTTTCTTCCTATTTAATTATGTATCTTTTCAAGAGTTGATTTTAGGCAAAAATGGAAGAGGAAAAAAATTTTTGTAATTAAATTTTACATAATATGACTAGTTACAGATCGAATGAATCGTGATTATTATTGTAAAAATCGAAAAAAGTTGCCAAAAATGGGGTTAAAAATCATTACTTTTTAGGGATTTTTTTTGGGGTCTTTATGTTGTGTATAGGACCTTCATACTTGGCTCGAGAAAAGTTCATGTTATGTAGAATCATCACACCAAATTTCATCAAAATCATTTCGATAGATTTTGCATAATAATTTTGCAATGCAGATTTTGAAAAAAAAATTGCAAATTTTCAAAATTTTGCACAGTAAAAACCAAAGCCCTTAGATACTTGAAAATTTAATCACATATAGAAGGGCTCTCAAGCTTTCAAACGCTTTTTGAAAAATTCAATTAGGAGAGCTCTGGTGCTTGTTTAAACATTGGTCGAATTTTTGTACTTATAAACAATTAGAATAACTTTGTGAATATTCAATCAAAACAAATTTTTTAAAGCAGGTTTTAAAAGTTATTGGACAGACGTTTCTTTAAAAAAAAAAACAGATTGATTGGTCAATTAGTTACGTAGTTACAGCCGGTCAAAGTTAACCGTCATTTACACTAAATGTACTGGGACATCCGGGCTAATTTTTTGAAAAATACCTTTGATATTCCGAGTACTTACCAGGTCTAAGTTTGCAATACTTTTCTTCATTGGCAACCTACTTTAAAACGTGTTTAAAGTTATTTATGCAGCCGAGAAATTCAAGAAAATCGTACGGGTGGTGGTGGTGGGGGAAGCAGAGAGCGCAGCCGCTTCGGCCTGCTCGAAATTGAATCGGCGAGTTCTAAACCGCGACGCGCTTAAAAATTTTTAATATCTCAGCTTCTAGAGGTCCGATTTTGATGATTTTTTTTAAATCGATGTCTCACAATTATCGTTAATAATTATTGGTCTTTCAACAGTCCGATAATCATTTATCTTTAAACTTCCTTTAATTATCAGCTTTATTTTTTTATTGTATCAAAAGTAAATGCATAAACTTATATACTGTTTATCAAAGATCAAAAACAAAATTTAAATATTCTAAAATTGTTTAAACAACAATTATTTTCAAAATATGTCGAAAATTAGTAATTAATTAATTA
>NW_019417266.1:0-78288 GCF_000390285.2 Anoplophora glabripennis
ACTTTTGTTCTACACGTTTTACTTTTCAAGATTTCAGTACCTAAAAATGCCAGAAATTTCACCATTTTTCGGCCAGGGATATGGCCAAATTAATATGCGAAATTCTACTAAGCATCCCTTAGACATCAAGCAGTCGATTGCAATTCAGAAACTTCATAACCAATACGGTTTGTGGGTTTGGAGTTAGTGGGTTTGGGGTTTGTAAGCTTGGAGTTTGTAGGTTCGGATTTTGTGGGATTAGGGTTTGTGGGTTTAGGGATTGTGGGTTTGAGGTTTGTGGAATTGGAGTTTGTGAGTTTGAGTTCGTATGTATTCAAGGTTTCTGTGTATGAAGTTTCTGAACTGCAATCAACTGTTTGACGTCTAAGGGATCCTTAGTACATTTTCGCATATTAAGAGACTGATAAACTTAGAAATTTCAACATGTGATGTCTCAACGAAAAAAAAAAGATATTTGAGCAAACTCAATGGCATTCGAAAGAGGGAGCCTTGTACTTTTAAATTATGTGTATTTTTTTTGAAAAAGAATAGATGGCATTACTACATAACCTCAAATATGAAGGAAAACAGTGTTTTTTCACATTTAAGTTAGGATATCTCAAAACCTGACGTGATACAGCAATTCTGCGGCCAGATTCGGATTCAGCGCACCAAAATTCTTCGGGAATGCATATTAGTGTGTCTACTTTCCGACCCTTGTTGACCTGTAGAATTAATCAGTTTGGATAGTGGTAGTGAATCTGCTGTCGATTGAATTTCATTATTTACTAGATTGCAATCCAATGGTAGTTAATTGTTAAAACATATGTAATAGTATTCAAATGTAGTGCAGTTATGTATGTATTTACCTGATACAACGAATTCCCCGTAACGTAGGAATGAATATAGTGAGATCCGTATTTGCTAATGAAGTCGAGAACACTGGCCACATCGCCGCTTTTAATATTGTCAATCTCTTTGGCCACGTCGTCCACCAGGTGCACGTTATTCGGGATGCGGTCGAGCTTCACCGTTTCGCGAAACCTCGAGAGTCGCACAAGCACGTAACAGTGGTCTTTGATCACGAAGGAGGAGTTTATGCCCAGGTGTTTGGCCAGTGCCTCCGGCGCCCAGGAAGAGGTGAAGGCCCTCCACGGCTTGTCCAGCTTTTCGAAGCTGAAGTCCCGGAAGTAGGCCTGCAGCAACTGCCGGACGTTGTCGCAGAACTCCATGTGGAAGTCGCCATCGAAGACCCTCTTCTGCTTCTTAGGTACTCGGTCTAGTAGCGGGATGTTAGTTATCCGATCTAGATTGGAGAAGATGTTCACCGTGGGTTCTCTGAAGATCCATTCGGTACCGTTCCTTGGCACCACCTAAAAAAAAAGAAAATCATAATGGCGATTTACTTATTTACAAAGTTAAAAGCATTGCATGAAATTACAATAAGGGTATACTAGGATATTTTAAAGTGACAGTAAACTGATATTTCATATAAAAAAATGAGCAGTACAAAGGAATCTGGAGACTAAATCCACGCATGATGCATTTGCTGCACAAGGCTGTGGTAAAACCAAAAAACAATAGAACTAGAGATATCCAAACCTAGACTTTGCATCACACGTGCTATGGAAAGCATTTCAACCGCATCTACATGTAACTATTTGGAACGTCTCTCTCATCTTCAATTTCTTTATGTGGAGGGAAACAAGAATGGGGGCGTACAGGCTAAAATGTAATGACAATTGATGTGTGGAATAGCTCAAGGCATAACAAGAATAATCACAAATCCTCTGCTCGAAATGAAAACATCCCTTCAAAATTAAACATTGAGGTACTTAGCTAAACTAGGATGGTCATACAGAAACAACCTGCAAGTCTGTAACACTAGTGCGGTGTACAATGGATCCGAAATTGATAACGGAACTAGAGTAGGAATATTTGGTGCAAAATCGAGATTCAAAACATTTGTGGAAATTGGTACAGCTGTATTCCAAGCTGAATTATATGCCACTGAGATTTGTCAGAGAGAGAATATAAGGAGACATAATGGCAAAAAGATCTATATTTACTTCGATAACCAAGTCGTAACGAAGGCTTCAGAAAAACACATAACCACTTCAAAATTGGTCTGATACTACCTCCAATGCTTTTACTTTTTCTGGCTAACCACAGTGAGGTTATTCCTAAATGAAATTCGAATGTGAAAGAATGATAATGAAAAAATATGTACCTGAACCTGGTTTTGGAATACCAACACTGATGGCATTATTATAACTCGTTGGATGGAACTACAACACCGACAAGACAGTGGTAAAATCACTATGGAAAAAACTGAGTTCTGACATACTGCAATAAAGTAGATTACGGGATTGCTAACTGGTTACCGTAATTTGATGAAATATCTATAGCAATAGGCTTCAGCAGGTTCAGTGTCGAACCTCCCATATAATCTTTGAATGTGCTTTTAAATTTTGAAGGCTACAAACGTCTTCACTTATAGAATACAGACAGCAACACAACAAACTTATAGCCTGCAGTGTTGGGGCTCGCAATTCTCACTATCTGTACTAATTAATGAATGCATGAACGAATTGGGGAAATGGGGAATGAAGATAAGGTTATGTCAATGTCAGCTAAATCAAACATAAAAAATCACGAAAACAAAAAATTACTAGATCCTTCGTAAGAAGGCAAATTTTATTTGAAGTAAATATTGAGTATACCTATGGGTATTATATACAAATTCAATAAAAACGAACATAGATCGCAAAACGACATTTCTATTAAGAAATATTAGTCGCAACATAGAAAGGTTTATAGAAACTGTTGTATCTAGTTTTTCGGGATAGCTACCCACATTTGTTCAAGAAACTGTGGATACCCTCTACAAAAAAACTCTTTGGTGTAGATTTTAATCAATTGGACACCGTTTTTATTACCGTTTTAAATGTAAATTTCCAACCCGGTAATTGCTTTATCAAAGTATGGATTCATTACTAAACAAAAAGTAAGGAACTAACATTGGGATGAAAGCAGTCATCTTACATTTCATCATCAAGCCCAAAATAATTCAAGATTCACTTCTTCCTTGAGAAAGTTTGGCATGTTAATGACTCTACATACATGTATGAAAACAAAATGAAACTGAGACTAATACTAATACTTGATAAGTGAGTAAATTTGGTTAAAGCTATGCATACATCCTGAAATTTGATGTGTTGCAATCATATTGTTTGAATTCAACGCTTATGAGGCTCTCATTTGTTTGGACAAACTATCATAAGTAATCAGGCAATCGAGGCAGAGCAAAGTTGATTAAAAACTACACCAAAAAGATTCTTAGAGACCAAGTGAAGGATTACTAAAACAAAAAATTTTTGTAAGCAGTTTTGTAACTATGTTATTAAACAATCTCTGTTAAATGCCTTTCCGTTGTATATAGACGCATACTTTGAGTGTGTATGGGAAAAGGCTGAAGATTTGTAAAGACTATCACATTAGGAAAACAGAGAAAGCAGATACAAATACGGAACTACAAGCTAAGACAATGATTAGGACATAACCTGGAGAAAGTGAACGTTGTCAAAAAGCAATCTGAACTAATCAGAAATAGAAAATCGTACGTCCGTAGTTCATTGTTGTTGTCGTGAGTAACAGATTTATTGAATATTTTCATTTTGAACCGTTATGTTTAGGGGTATGACTATTTGTTGTTGCTAATACTTTTATCAATGGAAGACTTTTCTCAAATATATGAGTCTATCAAGGAAGTTCAATGAATTTAACATGGAACTAAATGAAGCACAAAGTAGTGTAAAACCAAACCAAATTAATTTGCATTGTAACCATCGATACTGTCTTGTCACGGTTTTAAAACTGTATAAGCATGATAAAGTAAATGTTACACGTGAAACGAAATTATGATCTTTATAATACAAATTTATGATAAACAATAAAAAAGCCGTAACAGCGATCAAGTATTTGCTATAAATTTCAATTACCTTTTCATTATTTGCTTGAGGGAATTTTAAAATCATTACCATTTTTTTCAATAACACAAAATAATATACAATATTTAGAAAATATTATTAAAATTCTCGTAATTCTATTGTAACTTGTGCAACAGATATTATAATTTTTTTAATTCCGCTTTATTTACGTTGAATGATTTTATGTATATACGAGTACTCTGGGTGCGTTCGTTGTGACATACAAGATGGTTCGTAAATAAACATATGTACAGGGTGCTATAAAAAGCTGTTAACTATAAATTCTATTAGCAAAAATAACCTGTTTATGCCACTTTTGATATAGGCGACCTTTTCAAGATGCATGATGCCAAAATAATTCTCAGAAAAGGCTTTTATTAATAACCCTGTTCAGTTAAAATTTTGCATAGATGATAGACGCTCGCATATGCTTTGTGTACTTTTGAAAAGAGAAAAACAAAAAAATCGAAGTGCGAACGAAGAAAAATGGAGTTGTACCTACCTACATATTATTCTTGGTATTTATTTTTGCGTACACCTATGATTCGAATGCATTCATTTTTCGACCAAGTGTCTGGGTTTCGTATTTTTTTTACTCACTTTTTCAATTTTCATTTGGAGATTGGTTTACGAGATCTTTGAATATGTGATACTGATCCTCGGGTTGTTTAATTTTCCTATTTGTCCCTTGAACCTTATAAAAACATGATTTTGTGTTACTTAATCCGATACGTTTTTGCATAACGTCTAAGAGCAAATGAACTTTACAATTGGGATTTTTCAAAAAAATCGTTTGTTATTTATTTGTCTTTAGCGCAAAATATATGGTATTAATTGGACAATTGTGAAAATTAGTTGCTGACGTTATATTCATAAATTTTCCAGCATATTTGGTAACGTCTCATTTTGAATACTTAATTTTTTAATATTGACTTCCAATTTTTAGCTTGTTTTCTGGGCTCCTATAATAAAATGTAAAATTTGGATTTTAAATTAATCCAGTTTTTTAATCGAGTAGATTATAGAATGTTTAATCAAAAGTCTTGCCAAAGTAAATAAAATACACAGCCTTAAAAACGTATATAAAAATATTCATACCATATACCCAAATCAGTCGTAATAGCTTTATAAAAATATTTTTGAACCAACAGAACAAACAATATATTAAAAGACAACTAGGTAATACCTCCTTTAATTTTAAGGCGCGTAAATAATAAATGGCATTTCGAAAGTCTTACTATTTTCGTCCAAAGAATCTGTAGTATATAGTTATTTTTTTGTAACACCTTGTAAAAAATCATCACTTTGTTAAGAAAATGGCAACTGTATCAGCATATTTATTTCAATTTCAACATCAGTTTCAAGATTCTTGTAAATTAACAGTAAATTTCACAAGGCATATCGTTAACATTTAGTGGACATCTGTTACATTCATATTTTTGCTTGTCCTACTTTTCGTTTGGCAATTGAAAAATATTCTTATTCTTTAAAGAAATTAATTCAATATGGCGTCCATAACAAAAATAAAAGTTTACTACCGCTCAGCACATATTTTTAGATACTGATAGCAAACATCGATTCCTCACTATTTTATATCAGACTACACATTTTTGTACTAAAATTTTGAAAAACAAGTGAAGTCCTACGACTAAAAAAAAGAAATAGCATAAAATCGGTTGCTTTCGAATATTTTCGGATCTATTCGGAATTTTCTAAATTTAAAAACCAATCCGTGATCGGCATAAAATTCGCTCATTTAAACATGTATGTAATATGTATCTGTTAAAATAAGAAGATATCTGTATTGGACAATTAAAAATTGTAACCCTGTATTTGCGATTTTTTTGCACAAACGTGCGTGTTTGTTGTTCGTATCTTCATCTTCGTATCGTATATTAACGATTGTTTCTATGTGTATGTGTATGTCTAACTAATCACATTACATCATTTACTAGGTCTTTCGACCCTTACTCTAATTAGAAAAAGTAGGTTATTTGCATACAACATACAAGACTGCAAATAGAATGTCATCTAAACAGCTGCCAACGAATCTCAGTGACACATCTAAACAAAACACACGGTAACGTTTCAGTAAATTAACAATCATAATCGTCACCTAATTAAAGTAACCTTCATCAGCTCACTTCCCCGACATCTGCTTAATTTTATAAAAAAAGGTTGTCTACGTGAACATAGTTCTGGATGGTATATTAAAATGCAATCAAAAATTGTAGTTTAATTTAGAAATAATGAATGAAAAGAACTGGGGAAAATTTTGTTTAAGTGATGTCAATTAACAGCAACAGGATCTATCTGCATATACATCGTAGCTCAATCTCAGCGAATAAATCAATATTATAGAACTAATCATTAAACCACCTGAAATATCGAGAATACTGGAATTACCTATGCATACATTAATTAATAAAATTATTGTTATTAAATATTCTATTAACTGATTAATTATCGTTAATCAGTACACTAATATACTACCGCCACATTCTTCTTTACCAAAATACCAAATCTATCTACGTCAAATTTATATATGCCAAATCATCAATATGTATAGGCAAAATGGTAAAATTCACTATTCAAAATCCACTCATATCAGAAATTTATTTGTACCAAATCCATGCTAAATTCAAAGCCAAATTCATCTATGTCAATATATCAATTTTAAATATATTGTCTATGTCAAGTTCATCTATTTATGCCAACTCTTTTATTATGCCAAAATTTGATATAAATGGATTTTTGTATAGTATAGATAGATCTGGGATACATGAATATGGCATTATGATACATAGGGACATAAGGACATAGATGTACTTGGTATTTTGGCACAGATGAATTTGGCAAATCTATTTTTATCTATACCAAATTCATGCCGGTTTAAAATCTGATATTCATAGTTTACAGCGCTAGCTTACGGTGTTCAATGCAAGTAGCTATTGTCTAAATGAGTTACTAACTTTATAATCAGAAAGTTAACACTTGCATTGAACTATAACTGCACAAGGTAACCTATATTGGTCTGAAATCGGTTTTATGTATGAGAGAAGTAACGGCATTAGAAAAAGAAACATGAAAAGGGAACTTACAGACCCTCTAAGTTCTCTATCGCAATTAAAGCCTGATTTGACCAAACGCTCTATTTAACGTTGAAAGTATAGTAACATAATTGTAGATATACAATCTGCAATTTTACATTTTATAATTTTAGAGCAATTTAAAAAACACACGCTTGTTCATAAATTAGTTTTTAATTTTCTACACCTAAAATTGACGCTTATTTTCCAAGCACAGAATACTTACGATGCCTTTAACCGTTTCCTGGCATTATACTATGTCTTGCGTGACCATAATAAAGAAAGGAAGTTGAACAATTTAAATCTGATTTTACCCTACATCTTTGGAATTACTTCTTTCAAGGACAACACGTCGGAGCATAAAAATTCAATTCCATTTACAGCGTACACAGAGATTCCGTAAAAAAAATATAAAAAAATTTCTAATCAATGTAGTTACGCGAAAATTACTGGCGACAGGAAAGAGCTATCAGCTTGTTTGATAGCAATTAACCAAGGCAACGACACGGGATTTGTGTAATTAACATATGAAACCAGTGATATATGAAAATAAATTTAAAAAAATCTCAAAGGTGCAGTGGAATCTTCATAAATATAGAAAATTTTACGAAAAATTGAGGAATATCTTAGAATGTCTGCGTTGTAAAACTATTTTATTAATTGACAAAATTTAAAATAAATTGTATTGAAAAAAGTAAAATTAAAATAGGCAATTACTTTAGTTCTTACAGGGTTCTTCACGGTAAGTGGCCTATTAAACGTTTTAGAGGAAATACAAAGACAATATGACTTGCTTTTCGGAATACACACAGAACATAAGATTGCACTACCTTTCCCTGTCAAAATTACCTGAAGAAAATTGTACTAGGTGTCCCATTTTTCATGTTACATTTTGAAAACTTTAAACCGACAAACATTTTTAAATTGAAAAGGAATACCCTGTATGTTTCTGCATCATATTATAGAAAATCAAATTACCTTTTCACCGATATAGGCATTGTAGGGGTTACAGTTTAAATTTTCTCAGATATTTGCGGTTTACTTACTTTCTCAAGAATATTACGTTAAAAATATCATCAAATGTGCCATGAAAGGCAAATATTGGTACTGTCATTCAGTATTCTACAAGTATCAAGTCATCAAATACATCAAATGCAAAATAATTATTGATGAGATTGAGATTGAAGATATGTATTTTGAATTTATTTTATATCCATGGAACATTCACCATGAATCAAAATTATTAGCTGTACTTCTATGATTTGGTATTTTGCAAGTGAAACAGAAGAATAATTAATTAAATGGTTTCGGTTGGTTTTCTTAGAATTTTTCTCTAATTTTTAATGTTGTCGTAAAAGTTTTTAAAGAATTACAAAGACAATAAATAAGATAATTTCAAATAACTAATAAATGCATTATTATAATTTTATGATATTTGGAATGAAGTTAAGAGGATACTATAATTTAAAATTTTGGTTACTTAATCAAAGGATGCTTATTTGTTCCTTATTGTACTTGCAGTTACTAATAATTGTATCCAAATGGAAGGAAATTAGGTATTATTTTTATGTAAATATACCCCCTCATTATTTGGATGGAACAAACGTGAAACAACGCACTTTATTAATGTAATTATGAAAAAATTCAATGGTCTACAAAGAACTCTATTGTATGTAGATGACCGAGTTTTATTCGCGTCCAATTCTTCAAATTCTACATAATACCAAATCATAGAGATGCAGCTAATAATGATTCATGGTGAATGTCCCATGGATATAAAATAAATTCAAAATATCTTTCTTGTCGAGAAAGTACTTGATACTTGTAGAATACTGAATTTGATGATATTTTAATATTATTGAAAATATAAGTAAACCACAAATATCTGAGAAAATTGAAACTGTAACCCCTACAATGCCTATATCGTGAAAAGAGAATTTTATTTTCTATAATATGACGCAGAAAAATACAGGGTGTTCCATTTGAATTTAAAGAGTTTTGTCGGTTTTAAGTTTTCAAAACATAACGTGAAAAATGATACACTCAGTATAATTTTCTTCAGGTAATTTTGATAGCGGAAGGTAGTGCATCTTATGTTCTTTGTGTATTCCGAAAAACAAGTGAAAGCTCCCAGAACGAAGAAAGATATAAGGAATTTTCGAAACGCTTGCATCTTTTTATAAAATGTCGATTATCTCGAAAACGGTTAGATTTAGGTACAGGGAAGCTTTAACATTTTTGATTTATTTTTAATTTACCTTGTCGATAATGCAATAATATATAGGGTGTTCCATTTAAAATAAGGAAGTAGACAGATACTTCCGGTATAACCGGAAGCGCAACGTTGATGGCATTACTTTTATTGAAGAGAACATATCTGATAACTCCAGTAAACAAAATTTCAGAGTCCTATTGTCTTTGGTTCCTCTGAAACGTTTAATAGGCCACTTACCGTGAAGAACCCTGAAATCAGAAAGGACTAACTATTAGAAAAACTGCTTTTTTGGGACAAATATACATATAACGATGTATTTTACGTGATTCTATTTGTATCAGCTTGTATTACCGAGATTATCAAGACCAACCCGTTACATTTGTATAACTATATAATTCTCTGTATCAACCATCAAACAAAATCTACCAATATAGAATTTAACAGTACACTACGATTTTTACTTCTAGTTTAACGCACATTAATGGAGTCACAACAATTAACTTTTTTTAAAATAAGCGTGCCTAATTACGCTTCTGGAACGAATAACAGGATACACAATAAGTCGTGACTTAGGAATTACTGAAAAAGTTTATGTTTATGACTGCGAATACTAAGTAGTGTTATATAACGGATGACATCAAGAAATAACAAATTCATCAAATTTACAATACGTTGTCCTTCACATCTTGGCTGCGCAGAGTAGTAAGAACATCTTAATTATTCTTGAACAGACTTTTATTCAACATTTAACTCTAATTCTAATTCTCATCACTGACATAAAAAAATAATCACTTCGAAGCAATATTAGTCCCACCACAATTGTTATTATAAAGATCAAAATCTATAATAAACACGAAAATTTGAAGTTTCTTTATATTAATAGGTACATTTATACAGGGTGGTCTGTAATGATTGGGCAATAGAGTAACTATAGATTCTAGGCATGAAAATAATGAGTTTAGGTAAATCTGCCTTAACAAAATATTGCTCGTTTAAGAGAAGTGTTAAAGATTGATTTTAGATTTATTATTTATTATAAAAATTGTACAATTTAAAAACATTTAAAATTATTTAAAAAGCCAATGTCGTACGATTTTTTTTCAAAAACGGTCCTCTACTCCTCTACGCCACTGGAGTGTATTTTGGGATGGAAGTTATCCATGAAAAAATAGTCCCTACTAAAAAAATGTCATCCCCTAAATTTTATCTCTAAATATTTTTTGCCAGTGAAGTTACAGTAAAAATCATATAAATATTTGAAACACCCTGTATCTCCGTAGGGAAACGTCAGGACAAAAGTTGATTATTTTCATCCGTAGAATACGCCATTAAAGTTTGGCAAACCTTAATCATTAACACCCTGCATACTGCTACCGATATCTTCTCAAATGCGTTCAACATCTACAGAGGGTGTAAATGAAGTATTTAACTGAACTGTACAGAAGAACTATACTGGATATTAAACTAGCCAATAAAGTTCAAATAAATGGATCTCTGGAAAAGCTTCGCTTTCAAGACAAAGAGAGTTCAAAATTAATGAAAATGTTATATCATTCCATTAATAATGTGATTACTTACATGACTATTATACAGAGGTTTACCTCTGGAACAAAGGTTGTTACAAAACATATCCTCAGATTTTAGCTACGAGCAGATTATACGAATGATTTTAGGAGGGTTTTGTTAAAGTAGAAAACTCTTTTTTAGATTATTTTCTAGACGAAAACTATTTTAGTTAAAAGTCAACTCAAGTTTCCTTCTTGAAAGTTCTACTATTAGTCGGGAAACCGCGAACAAATTCAAAGAACTAGAACTAACACCATAGTCGTAAACAGGTTGTAAGGTAAATGCCCCAATGATCGAGCTTGTCTCAATTATCGACATAGCATTTTATTTCGCAACTAAAAAATAGATGAAAAATTTGTTGGAAATATCAGTATTCTATTCAAAAGTTTGTTTATTAATATTATAATAACAATTTCTAAACTACAGCACTAAACAGTTAACGTCATATTGAAAAAAATGTTCGTTACCATGTAAGACTTTAATTTAAGTCCAAGGCCATGATTGTAGTTCTGTAAATGAGCTCTAATAATCATCCATTTACATATGTCATCTAATCACAATATTTATGTACACTATCTAGTATTTATCTGTTTTTCAAGGTGTAGAAATTAAATTTTTTAAATCAGAACCTACATATTTTAGTGCTCGTTTTATAATAAATAATATTGTCGGTATTAGGTACCCGCAACATGCAATTTGTCCTGAATTCGGTAGTTCCGATTAGGGCCAAAATTCAAATAATAAAAACTGCGTTAAAGAACACTGACACCATTATAGGCAGCTTTCCAATTGAAGAAAATATTCCAATATTATTTATTCAAGACAAATTCCCTATAGAAAAATTGAAAAATATAAAACAGATACATATATAAATGTATACTTAGTGGCATATTTCATACTGGTCTTCGTCTAAAGTGGCCTGTCATAAGGCGGGTATCCACTTGTGGCAATGCTCCGTAACGTAACAACGAACATGTTACGGCCTGTTGCAAAAGGTGACACGGTTCGCTGCGAAAGTATGTGTGGTTTTGGTCGTATAATTTATTCCGTAACGTAACAAAATAAGGTTACGAGACGACACAGGAACATAAACTCGTAGTATGAACTTGACTGCAATAATGGATTCGTCACTGCAATTGCAGTTAGCAGCAGCGTCATATATTTTTTATTCATCATACAATTTTGAAGAATAACAAACGGAAATCTCCGAAATTTTTTTCTTTACTCCACTCCATGGCAAAAACACAGAAAAACACACTCTTTCTTGTCACTGTAGAAAACAGACTGCAACGATACGGCGAACAGGGTAACCCCGTCTCAACATGTGGCAGAAAGTACTGTTGCATCCCTTTGATGCGACGACTAAAAACCGACAAATGATAGTTCGTCCCGGATTAGTTACGCGTGCCAAATTTGTTACACGTGCCATGCAACAACTTTCCGTTTCCACTAGCTGTAACGTAACATGTTCGGTGTTACGTTACGGGGCATTTGACACAAATGGATACCCACCTATAAGTTAAGAACAAGAATAAAAGTCAATAACTTCTTTGAAGGTTTGAAATATTGTTTGATAATTTTCGAGATAATTTCAACATGCCAATAACGTGTTTTTTCAATAGTGCAGCCTGGAGCGTAAAGCCGTATTTTTTATATACATATATTTATTTAATAGTTGGTCTATGAGTTGTCTCTTTACAATACCTTCAGTATACTTCATGAGATACTGGATTAGTTTAATACCTTTGAAGTTGGTAGTGTTAAAAAATTGTATATAAGATAAACTATATGACCAAAAGGCGATGAAATTTTAAATTATCAGAGACAAGACGCGATAAAGTCTAATGCTGTCTTTTAATTATTATCAAATTTAAAATAGCTTGGAAAGAAAATTACTAAACATACAGTCAATAACGAAATGTTCCAGACAAATTATAACTTTTGTTGTTAATTTGTGGCATAGAATCCCTCAAACAAAAATTCCAACAAGCATTTTAATTACATTCTGCATTTCCTTAAATGATTGCCGAGAATTAAAAGCGTATAAATTCAACAGTCAGATTTTTCTTTTGGGAAAATCGTTCGGCCGCGTTGATTTCTATTTTTTATTTGCCATAACGCTATCGAAGATTTTTTAAATGAAAACATATTTTTTTAATCCGTTTCCGAAAGACTTTTTAAAATAACTTTCCAGCGAACCTACATATTAAGGTGCATATCGACCGGCAAGCACCCCGAACAATTCGTGTAGCATTAGCGTCATTTAACTTTGTTCACGTTCACGTCAAAATTCCCGACAACTGTCGCCAACTTGATAAAGATTCTTGACGAACCTCAATTTGATGTAGATAATTGAAATGTTAACATCAATTTTGCATTATTCATAGAGTGACGAGAAAGTTATATTGCTTATTGGAAAATATCGGAAAAATAAAGTTTGTGGAATGTTAAATTAATTAAATACAGAAGTAACAAAAAAAAAGAATGAGGTGTAAAATAATTAGCAGGATAAATAGGTCGCTTAAAGTCGATAGTCGATATACGATAAAAGTTTCTAAACACGCCTGCATTCCCTAGTCTGTGAAGATGATTTCGCTGACATTTAGAGAATATCTTGAACAATATATGTAGTGTAATCTTGATTGTTTCGTACGATGACATATTCATTCATTTATAAACGCGGAACACTGAATGAACTTCGTGACAAACAACATAAAACGCAAAAATTTAATTTTTAGACATCAACGTGTGCTCGCGACCTGTCTGTGAGGTGTACGCGAGCTGATCGCAAACAACATAGGCGGGATTGAGGGGGGGCAATAGGTATGCTTGCAAAAGCATACCTATTGCCAATAATAAATTTCTTGCAACTTTTCTAATAGCTCCTCGAAAAATATTTTAAATGTAGGCGTTGATTCATAGCAGTTTTATTTTTATTACAAAAATTGAGGTAAATGCAGTTGTTATGCGAAATCTGCCGTAAAGTTGGAAGTAAAACAGTTACGGTTTTAACATTTTAATAAACGTAGCGCTGTTTAGGAGGTAGATGGAAATTGAAGGTGTATTATGACTTCCTACTCAAAATCACCTCCACCCCATATCAGTAAAAAATTTGAAAAATTTTCAAACAAAAAAAAACATTAAATATTAAATTTATCACTATAGTACTATATATTTTTCACTTTTTTTATCAACACTTCATTAAAGCATGATTGTTAAATATTAATAAGTCGACTCCTATAGTATGTATACACAGTAAAATGTTATACAATTAAGTGTGAAACCATTATTCAGAGTGTTCCGAATTACATGCGCAAATTATTACCTGGTGATAGAATACCTTAAACTAAAAAAATGTTCTTATACATATAATCCTTAGAAAACTTCGTTCTCGAGATACAGAGTGTTGAAATTTCAGATTTATTTAAAAAATTTCTTTAAAAAATTTGACGTAGATAGATAAAACTTGAGGTAATGACTTAACTCTTTTTTGAATAACTATTTTTTAAAATATTCCTTGGACATAGTTGAATAATTCGAATACAATGTTACCATTAGAAGATCATAATTACATTATATTTTTCTCCATAATTAGGGGCCACTACCCCAAGGTTTATCAATCTATACCACACAGTTTAAGAGATTTATGTGTTTTTTTTGACCCGACATCACCTAAATGAAATATTTTTACAACAACCATGTGACACATTAGATATTCGAGTTTTACTTGTTTTAATTTTTTTTTAATAATTTTTGAGTATCACTTATTTGTATAGTCTTATATTTTTAGTAAATGCATTTATAAACTAATTCTGGTATTCTTTATTATAGTAATATGATTGCATTTACTAAAAAGTTTTGAATATATGTACAAAAAAAGTTATTAAAAAAAAATCAGTTTAGTACAATATTGACAAAAGTATATTATAAGTTGTTCACATGATCTTGACATCTTCTATTCCTATTCGATTTTTGCATTTTAGCTGGTTGCATATTCTTTTCAACTTCCACATTTGCAATTTTGTTAATTATTATTGTCACTTGAAAACACAGGTGTATGGCTCACCCCAAAGAAATTTAAGCGTCTGTCACAAGTGACACACAAGCTTCGGTTTCGCACTAAAACTGTATTAAATTCTTAAAGAAAAACACATTTTAGGAAGCTATTGGAAACCAAAATATACAAGTCGAATATATTGAAAAATATACATACTCATTTCAAAATTGTTAGGATCTTGAAAGTAAAATGTTCTACGACCTAAATTTATATGAACCAGGTAACATTTGACGTGTGCATTTCGGGACGCCCTGTATAAAAATAAACAATTAAAAATAATAGGAATGTTTGCCCGTTTTTCTCCAAAAAAAAAAACGAATTTATGTGATAATTTAAGGACGTGGGCAGATACAATTTTTCAAAAAAAATACAAGGATTGGGGGATAGATTGTATGAAATAACTGAATTATAAATACCTTCATGGAGAGGCTGAGGTATCCGTAGCGGGTGAAAATGTCGATGGAGCGGCCGACCTTTAACTCACTGTGGTCGTCGTCCCCGTAGGCCGTTAGAGCGGTCAGCAGCACGAGCAGTTGCGCTCGGCCCCACATTCTCGCCGCGACTGACACCTGAAAAACATGAAACGGCTGAAGGTAGTGGCGACTGACGAGGCCTTGGATGCGCCTCTGGTGTGCCGCGCTCCGGATCGCACTCCGGTTTTTAAACAAAAAACAATAAATAACTTTTGAATATGACAAACGTCAGGTTATCGCTGCTTACGGTCGCACCAGGGCAGTAGGAAGTGAAGGAACTCTGCTTGTTTTGATAACTTCTGTGCGCTGCATGTCCAATGAGCCGCAGACAAACACGGACAAGGGT
This sequence comes from Anoplophora glabripennis, assembly GCF_000390285.2. Classification (NCBI taxonomy): domain Eukaryota; kingdom Metazoa; phylum Arthropoda; class Insecta; order Coleoptera; family Cerambycidae; genus Anoplophora; species Anoplophora glabripennis. The sequence goes on from NW_019417266.1 coordinate 15,715, forward strand.
GTACAAAAGAATTTAGCTGTGCAAAGCAAATGAATAGGTAAGGTTTTGGTACGGAGAAAAGTCTAACTATACTGCTGTACATTCATTGAAAATAGTTAATTATTATTACGACCACACAGAGCTATGCTAGCTAGATTTATGCTCCTTAATGCGTATTAAAAACGACCCCACCACTGTTTTAAACAAACGTTGCAAATAAAATACTTTAAGGAGGTTCGATACCGGAAAAAAAAATGGTAAAAAAGTTTTCAAAATCATTAAAATCTGTTAATAAATATGCCAATTGCCTCGTGTAACAATATCAGATCGATTGCCAATATAGTTTTTTTGAAAAATGATATTAAAAATTATACTCTTTTAGACAGGCTCTTATGCGAGTTTGGAAAAAACTTTAATCAAACATGAATATTGCTCTTAAAAATGGTTAGAATAGGGAAAATAAAATTGTAACTAAAGAATTAAATATTACTAAACATTTTAAAACAATAAAAATATGCACTTACAATGTAAGTATTGAGAAATGGAATGATATTTTAGCTGCTTCCCTTTTGCAGGCAACTGAGTACATATTACACGTGAGGTGAGTGTACTCACATCAGTTGTTTCTGTTGTGATTCATCTTGTAAAAGGAACGACCATATGAGTTAAATGTAAATAAACCATATATAAACTTAAATGCGAAATATTATTATTGAAAAGACGTTATAAATCATAATACTTACATATTATTTGCAACTTTCAGCTTTTAAAAACAAACCTAATCGTGCCTAATCGCACTTTAAATAACTGAGCACAAAATGAGCCAAGTGAACAAGCTCTCAAACTAATGCAGATAGCAGTAAGTGGGGGTAAAAATTCTCAGTTCAAACTCACTTCGGAAAATTAAAAGAAACGCACAATTAACTGAGTCATGACGTCACATGTGATATTAATGTGATTTTTCTTGCAAAAGGGAAGCAGCTATAACGTTTTGACAAATTTCAACAAACATCTGATCCAATGAAAGGAAATATGGCAACATTGTACGCTGTATTTAAGGCGTTGACTGACGCGCTATATTTGAATAGCTCGATTATAGACTATAAAATTATTCCAGCGAAAACATAAGTAGTAATAATTAATATTAAATACATTTTTCGCGATCTAATGCAATACAATAGCAATTTCAAACAAAAATTGAAAGGATCTCTTTGCAAAACGAACAGTATAGATGTTCTGTCATAATCTTCAATTTGACAAGACGACATCTCACTAACATACACTGAGCTTCTTGATAGTTATCATATGGATTCTCAGTTTGCACATTTTACTTTTTTCTTATCAGTCCCGCACATTCTGTTTTACATTTTACATTGCTTTTCATCATTACTTTCCCTTTGTATCTTGGATGTTCATTCATGTTTACGGAATACGGGCAAAGCACAGTTGACGTAATGACAGTTGATCCAACTTTTGCCACCACGCCACGGCAATGTTGCCAGATTTCACCAATAATTTTACAAGCTCTTTAATGAATAAATAGACACTTTTATTCAAATAAAAGTTAATTGCCGTACATTAAACACGAAAAATATATGCAAGCTAATATGTGCTGTATATATTTCATTCGTATATATTATATTTAGTTCGCTCAAATTAGTTTATGTAAGGTTGGTACTACAACGAAACTACCGTGTATAAGCATAGGCTTCCCTCCCGCACCGCCTGCCCCGCAAGAGATGTATCGAACCTCCTTAAGCTCGCTACAGACTTGGAGATTTGTAAGAAACGGTATATGCCGTAACGTGAGGCTTATTTTAGGTCTATGTATCGATACACACACTGCAATATGAACTAGTACAAGGTTACTGCACCAAGATGCTTCTTTCGTGAAAATAAATATTTACCATGAGTGTTACTATTGATGTTTGTTTAATTAAAAAGAAAAGAAGGGGAAACATTTGTGCAAAATGTGGTTAATGAAAAAGGAATTGTCTCCCGTCGTTGGTCGGATCTAGACAGCACGGAACAGTATGAGACAGTCCTCCAGACGAGACGGTGAAGTAAGCCTCTCGATACGGTATCGCGATACCGACTGTTGATGCAAATCTCCAAGTCTGTAGCTAGTCGAGGAAATAAAGCACAAAAAGAGCCGAAATCTCCGAAATTTTTCGATCAAGTCGTATCAAGATGGCGTTTTTTGCATTCGCTTTCTAAAATTATGTGCAAAAAATGTATCAACTTTGTATTATGTGTTTCGGCCAAATTACATTTGTACAGTGCAAAATGCATCCGGAAAAATGCATTTTTTAAAGTCACTTAGAAAAAATTCATAACTCGGCTAATAAGAATAGAATATTTTGAAATTAAAGTTAATAGTTGATTATATTAGGATAAAATGGAGTTAGATTATATTTGAGTTAAATTAAATTGAAGTTAAGAGTAGGTTAGAAATGGCAATTGATTTGGAAATAAATGATTTTGATTTGTTTTTGAAACAACACTTGCATACATTGTGACATTTATTCAATGTATTCCCTCTACTTTCATCCTGCATACTTTAAATGAGATCAACAATTCCAAACAAGTTATTGCAGTATTAACGGCAGTCCCAAATATATTGAAAATTCACTGTTTATTGATTTTTCTGGCGATGACGCCGATTTCAAGGTCCAGGTTCCGGTACACCAGGTGTCCAGGGGGTGGCCGCCGACGCCAGATTCGAGAAGAGCACCCCGAAAAAAACCCTTATGCGATTTTCGGCTCGTTTACAAAAATTTTACAGGAAAACTCCCGGTGATGACGTCCATGTCTAGGTTCCGGTGCATCAAGTATCCGGGAAGTGCTCGCCGACGCCAGATTAGGAATCAGCCATCTGAAAAACCCCCGGGTGTCAAGTCTGGTTGCATTTAAGAGTGAAATTCAGGAGAAGCCTCGGAGATGACGTTCATCATTAATCCTAAGCTCCAGGTCGTCGATGGACCAATTTGAAGGTGATTTTCGCGATCAGCGACCTCGAAAATCCTCAGGAATCTGAGCCCATTCCAGGCATTATTAACCAATTTATGTTTTTTCTAAGTGAGTTTAAAAAATGCATTTTTCCGGATGCATTTTGAACTGCACAAATGCAATTTGGCCAAAAAACATAATACAAAGTTGATTTTTTTCACATAATTTTACAAACCGAATGCAAAAACCCCATCTTGATACGACTTGATCAAAAAATTTCGGAGGTTCAGTGCTTTATTTCCTCGACTAAGCAGGCTTTACGGTTATAGCGTGAAATGGTACAGTGTTGCAAGATTGTAATTTTTCTCAGGGTATCTAAGGAAATTAATTTGATTTAGAATTGTGCTGTGTGATTATTGCGGTTATTTAGAATAAAAAAAACTATAAAACAATATATATTTTTAACATTTATTTGTTAACATTCACTAAATTGTGGAAATAACCGTATTATATTTTTAAGTGTAAGTGTCAATAACATCACCGTCGCTAAAATGAATCGCATTAACTTAAGATTAATATAAATTTAATAATATTTTTTAATTTTATAATTTTTTTCGTATTTTTGGATGTAAAATCTACTCTAGAATTCTCTGAACAACATTTTGCAACACCATGTATATTTTAAGTACTTAGTAAATATTCAAAGTAAAATAAATGTTTATCTATGAAGTCGATAACTAATATTCCAAGCTTTAAAAAGTGTAACTCACAAACCGTATGTTTCTTTATATTATTTGTAACAGAATAACCAAATCAGGTACATGAAAAGCGATTGTAATATGATTTGAAAAGGTTTAACTATACATTGAAGAATTGAAAGTTAAATGGTTAAAGCTTGAGAATAAGAACAATTATATATCTGCATTACCTAACGACAAATGTCACTTCTAAACAAAAAAAAATTGTTGTCTAATTAAATTTAATATTCACTTTTGCTTACTGAAAAGTATTTATTGGGAAAGCAGATAATTCAGCAGATAATAATTCAAATAATTTTAAAATGAAAAGAATTACCTGAAACAAACGCCCAAAATAAATGTTCTAATCAGATATCAAATATTCATTCTTGATTTGTTCTAATAAAGAAAGTTTTACGAATTATCGTATGCAAAATTACGAGCAAGTTTAATGAACGATTATTATTTTGCCAGTTGCAGATAAAATTATCAATTATCAAATTCATGCTTTATATGTGATGTTAATTTTACTAAACTAACTAAACTTCATTAAAATGACTGATTGATCCGTTGAGGAAATTCAGTTTTTTGAAGAAGTAGGTAATTGATAATATTTCCCAATGAGGGAGTCTTCTTCCCAAATAACTCTTGATGATTTTACCACTGTACCAGGCTTATATTTTAATGTTCTTAGATTATGGTAAAATCCAGTGGATGGAATGTAAAAATAATTAGTTTCAGATTCGAACATTTTAAAAATACGCAGAAAAAATGAACACACTAATCAATTTTTTTTTGAAAGATATTTAAAAAGGTTGTTTTTCAGCGCGGAATGTTAAAACTAACTAACTTTTTAAACTAAAAAAATGTCTATAGTTTTGCCATGAAGATAAGTTTTCAGATTGAAGTACATATTATGTAACTTGACATCATCCATTGGTACTTGCTTGGCGGGTATATGTTTCTATTGTCATATATAATTTAAATTCAATACAAAAGGCCAGTAGCCGACAGCAAACGTCGACCTTGTATCTTTACATTATTCATTGTTATAACAGCTTTATAGATATAGGTCAAGGTCACTATATTCTGCATTTATTGCCTATTCATAATACATACAACTCACATATATGGGAAATTGTGAGGATTTTTCTAATCAACATAAAACTGATTATACCACATTCATTAATGAGACCCATGCAAATATGTTTTATGTCTTTAAATCAACAATTCTTGCGTCACCTACTTTTTCTTCAAAATTTTGATCACAAAAAATGTGGTTTTTCCAAAATACCTTATTATTGAAATGTTAAAAATCAATTTTTTTCAAATATTTACAAAGTTAGACTATAAAAGTTGATTTGAGAGTAATTTTACAAATTCATAAACGAAGTGATAGAAATTTTTTTATTTAAAAACTATTTTAAATAATATAAATGCAGTCATTAAACGAATAAAAAATGTGTGTATTTTTAGGACCTAAGCTTGTAAATTTTTGTATATACTGTATTATACAATAAATATTCTAAGCAGTTTTTTCTAGTGAAACACCTAACTTATAAACCCAATGCTTAATGGTATGAAAAATGTATAAACCTACATCAAATATCATTTGAGATAATTACATGTTAATAAACCGTTAAGAATATATTTTTAAATGAACTTTTTCCTTAAAATGTGGTTTAAGAGTGTAATGTGCTTTATTATAAAGACATACTTATTTGCCGTTCTGTGTACAAAATGAAGTTTTACCTAATATAAATCAGAAACTGAGATGAATCAACAAAATCTCTTTTGTTCTATTATATCTAAATCACAAGTCAAAATCTTCTACACAGGAAATATTAATATATTATCGATGCAAAATTGTGTGTTATTACCCTGTAGTTGTCCTAGTTAAGAAATAATTTATACATGTTATATAAATAATTTAGTATGATTATAATTAAATAAGGTCATCGCACTTTATATTTATTTAATTTATTAAATAAACAATTTAAAGTAAATTAAAATTTAATGTTTTTCAACTCTTGCGTACTTGCATAACTATTGTAATACTTTAACCCAAAATGCAAAGGATTTAAAGAAATTTGAAAATAACTTCATGTATATATATTTTTTTAAACAAGCTTTTAGTCCCACCATGCATCGTCATCCAAACTAAACATGTATGCAAAATTTCAGCTCAATCGGTTGGGGATAACTGTTTTAAAATTCAGTTGCAAGATTTGATCCATACTAACAAGGCAAGTTAAATAAAAGCTTGTAAAATAGACAACTTTGCGTTATGGATACCACTAGGTATAGTAGGATCATATTCGATGCAAAGTAATAAATCGTTGCCTGTCAAGAGATCCAGTGCAGCACGGTTTTAAGGGGTTTAGAAATTGAATAATTTCTTTATGCATTATGAAGGGATGAAGGGATCAGTTCACGTCTGGCACCCCTGTTCATACAAAAATTTATTTAATATAAATCCAATTTGTTTTTTAAATTCCACATATGTACCATTTTACCTGTGTACGCGATACTGTTGTTTACTTGTTTTTTGGAGGAGGTTCATCTTACGCGTCCTAAAAATAATGACACGATTTTTTACTCTTCTTTGCATCGAATGCGATTCTACTATAGAACAATACATCGACATACTTTAGATTTTTGGATTTTTAACGGAACTTTTCTATATCTTATATTTTTCGATTCTATACAATTTTTGTACCCAATGTATCTAAAAGAATTTCAGAAAATGTAATGTTTCAATCACTTAAATTTTCTATAAAAAATTTAGTTAAAAGTACTCGTAGCTAAATAGCTAAAAAAAATTTAACCACTAATTGTCAAATGTTATATTCAAATTAACCTTAACGATAATGCCTGCTGCATGACTAAATTATTTGACGAAATTTAAAGTTCTGATGCATCAAATTCAAATGTATCCACAACGTGCCACTGTTTGGTGTGGATTTTGGTTTGAACAATTCAATTACTGCATGAGTCATTTCTTGCTTGTGTAATTTCCCGTTCTGGTGTTCAGAATTGGCCGCTCAGATCATGCGATTTAATGCCATGGGACAACAAGCCCACGACCCCTAGGCCTTGGAGGGGGAAATTCAGCCGTATTTATGCAAAATGATTATGGAAAATTTCGACAAAAGAGTGCGTATTTACCAGCAATGTCGTGGAGGCCATTTACCCGATATGCTATTCCATACACAACATTATACTATACAGTTTATGAATAAATAATTTACAATTTTTGATTAAAAACCTCTGTCTTCTATCAAAATAATTTTTTGCCTGGACACCATCTAAGTACTTCTTATTTATATTATTAAATTATTAATTAAAAAAACAAGGGAGAAGTTTAAGGAATATTCACCTAAAACATGACGAATTTCAACACATGACCCGAAGGCACTAGTAATAACTGCTTCGTTGGTCCGACAATATTGATTTTAGAGATTACATGGAGGGTTATGTGGGGTTGTGTCACTTCTTGGAATATTGGAATCATGTGGCATTACATACACGTTGATAAAATCAAAACATTTATGTGAAATTCGATAATAAACTACAAAGACATTAGGCATAAATTAATAGGCATAAAAAAAGTTAAAGTAATACAGTATGTTTCAAGGCCTTGTACAAAAATAAATATTTTGATCATTCTAATGCATGTTAATGATTAATGGAATGAACAAAATTTTGCGTCAAGAATGATAATATTTTAACACTGTTACACCCTGTATTAATGACTATTAATGACATACATTTGCACTTAATATTGTTCACTATACTGTTTGCAATTATTCAACCAGTTTTGGGCACGGTTCAAGGATAATAATTACCATTGCCCAACACCTATTATATTTTAATTAGATCTCATTAAAATATAAACGTATCGTTCCTTTGTTTTATGAAATGCTGAAACTTCCTCTCTTTATTAGACTTTTATTGGCCGATATGAATGAAAATTTACATAATATCATTTTATAGATCTGTTACTGCCTACAAGGACTACTGGTTAAGTGTAGATTTTATCTTACAATGTGAAATATGTTTTACCATTGTGAATAGATTTCATATTCTATAGTGTATATAGTAATTAAATAAGTTATCCACAGATTCTACACAAATTTTGTTTCATTTTTGATACACTTAGAGGTAAATTTAAAAAACATATATTTTTCATTGACAAACAAATTTTGATGAAGTATTTACATTAAAAAATATAACAATCTTAAATGCATATTTCTGCGCCAGAGGTAGTTCCAAGTGCATTGTGCATAACCAAAGTGTCCTACTGAAAAATTTACGATAGCCTTCATATCTCAGCAATACAATTACACAGGGCAACAAAATTTGACGAAAGATCACACCCAAAAACCAGACCTCACTTGCCCAAAGGTTTTTGGTGCGCAGAATCCAAATCCGGCGCCAGAATTGTTCCTTTACGTCACGTTTCCGAGATATCCAAACCTAAAACTGCAGAAAATATTTTTATTTGCTTATATTACGGAGCGAAAAAACTTTATTTCTAAAAACGAATCATGCCCTCTAAAACTACCACTCTTACCCTTCAAAATGCTTTTTTCAGATTTGAAAAATCTTTTTTATTCGCGGAGATATTGAATAAAGTTAGTTACTTTAGCGTTTTCAACAGTGGTACTAAAATTGAAAAAAGTTCATCACAAACCGGCAGTAATATATTTACATGTTTTTTGGGTCACTCAATCCGAATCTGACCCACAAATTATTCTATCACTTTAGAATTCTGAAATTTCCTAACCTACCAAATGCATACCAAAAACCTTCGGGCAAGTGAGGTCTGATTTTTGGGTATGAAAATTGTTGCCCTATTATTTTAAAACTGAAACCGCAACTGCTGAGGTACGTGCTGTGTACCTTCTGAATGAATTTTATCTTTGAATCGTATACTTATTCTCGTAATAATAAGATTCAAAGATAATATTCCTGGTATATCCTGTAGGATAAAGTCAGGTCAAGATATTTACTTCTTCTGAATATTCCACACTAATTTTGGATAAATATTCGACCAGTAAATAAACGACAAATTCATATTCTTAAACTATATTTTTCGATTGCAAACCATTTACTACTAAAAAGAAATTGTTAGTCATTGCATTTGCAAGAGTATACATAGAAGACACACGGTGTGTTAATGATGTATTAAAAAACTTAGAGAACCAGGCTTAAGAACTTCTATTCAAATTTTACAAGCACTATCTTTTCACTTTGAGGGTCGTCGTCCATTTGTAACATTATCAACAAGTCAAGCGATTTTGACCACCTCATCTTTAACGCAAAGATGGAGACCATCCAGAATCGTCGGTAAAAGTTTCTAACTTATGTATTCGACAGTCGACAGTTGTATGCCTGATTTCCAAACTACCAACACTCACGTTTTCGAGAAATGTGCTAAGTTAATTCGACATGTTGTAGTGTTAACTCGTGTACCTGGATAGCGAGGTCGTTGATCGGTTTGATACTGAAAATTCACCTACAAATTAAGCCACAGTATTCGATTCGGCAGAAGACTGTAGGACCAACATTTCTTGTATGGGTCCAACAAGTTTATTTAACTATTGGGCCCATTGTTTTGGGAACAACATTTGCTATTATAATTGGTTTTCCAGTTAAATCTCTAAAGCGATTAAAAAAATTGCTAGAGGTGTAATTTCCAATCTCTTTGCTTTCGAGAATCTTTCACAAACATCGTTCCTGGTATGCTTGAAGTCTTGAACACAATTCTTCTTTGATCTTCGCACATTCTCCAGTAGTTGTATGGTTATCAAATACATCTCTAACATCTGTGCTGTCTGATATAATATTTACTAGTTCAAATTCTTTTAGTGCCAGAATGATCGGTTTTATGGCCTGACAAATTCCCAACTAATTCTTGATCTACGGTGGACGAAATGAATCTGACCTTAACAAGATTAAAATAAAGCCAAAAGCAGAAACTACCCTAAAAGTACCCCTCTTCTAAACTAGCAAAGGTCCTTTCTGATATTACTAAAATAACATTTATTAAGGTTGGAATGAAATATTTCCTAGTTTTGGTTCACTAGCGTTAATTAATTTAATTTGGATTACCTTTTTTGGATGCCCAGATATTATTGTATAAATGATAAGCGGGGACAGACAGAACTACTCAAAAAATGGATGAATGTCATAAAAATTTGCTCCAAAATTTTTAAAGAACATTCGATTTGCGGGAGAAAAACAGATTTCACATTTGTTACGTAGTTTGTACTTACTAGACGTCATTCATAGTAATCTACAACCGTCTAAGATAATCGTGAACATCCCTTTATTTCAGTGAAACTTCTGTCATCCTTGTTAGAATTCTGGTCAAATTTCCTTTCAAGTCCGTTAGTTATTTTTGTTACATAGAATGCCATTATATTTATGTTTATAATATTTTTAAAACAAATATTCCAATTTTTGTTTCTGTTTTCAAATTATCCTATACTTAATGAAACAACTTTGTACAAAGAAAAGCATTAAAAAATCTGAATCTATTTATTATAATCTTACGATTTTCATACCAAAATTTAAAAAAGAAACTAAAAGCGTAGCAAAACTAAGCATTCAATTCAAAACGTTTTGAACAGCTACAAATTCAGACTGATCTAATCCGCATCGAAAACATTTACTTAATTATAACTTACCGGTTTCGTGGTCTAAATAAAAAACCGTCTATCTGATATAAATTGCGATAAAGCAGTTTGTTGCAGAAAACCTGCAAGGTCAAACCAAACGTAACACTGTGGTCAACTAACTACACACGAACAGTTACCTAGTTAACCAATAATATGGTCGGAATATTTTTTATTATGTGGTGACAGTGGTCGCCAGAAAATGACAAAATTTAAAGGTATGCGATATAAAACGAGTGTTACTGTAGTTTTTTTTAATTCAAATTTGTGTATTTCCCGATGGTTAAGGATGATGGAAAGGAAAATTATAGTAGAATGCCCAAGGTGAATGTACGGTTACAAGCGGATATGGACTTGTCATAAATTAGATAGCTTTAAACAAATTGAGGATAAATTAATTTGTTTTAAAGTCAGCTTCATAATTACAACGGGTATTAATTGGATTAATTAATTTGTATGTAAATACTACAAACAATTGATACTCATTTAAAAATTTTCTTAAATTTGCAACAAAGTCTACCCGTTAAAATGAATCAATTGAGCAATTACAGATAATAATTCAGCCGCTGCAGATTATTAGTATTAATAATACCAAATTGAAATAACCGCCAATTTTAATTAATTGATTTATGTATAATAATAGACCGAACGTATATCGTTTTCTTCTGACCTGAACATCTGTAAAGGTTTACATTATTATTAACTATCACAAATTAGATGAGGATTTAAATAGGTACAGTATTTAAGATTACAACACTCTTTTAAATTTTATACTTCTATAGTATGGTGCGATTTCATACAATTTTATTTGAAGAGATGGAATTCACTGAATTTAACTTATGAGATTTATCCACCCTCCTCAAATGCAGACACTTTTATTTTTTTTAAAATTCAGGATAATTCAAAAGGATTGAAACTAAAAATATGCAATATACATACATATATTCAAAGCTTTACGAACCAATTTTTCTGTTTGTAATTACACAAGTATATTTAGTCTACTTTTTTAGTAAATACCTTTGGGTGTTAAAGTTACATTAAATTATTTCTTAAAATTTGCCTTAAATTCTTGTGAACTATAAAATTAAGTCATATATAAACCGGCAATTATTAAAATAATAAAAATCCTCAAACGCTCCGCTTTTAAAATATACAGTAATAAAGTTGTATTACAATTTTATCGATTGTCCACATGCTAAAGTTTTTGTGTTACTGAAATTGACATCAATTTGATAGAACCTATTAGTTTCTAAGTCTTATATTCAATGTTACAGAGTAACGAATAGTATTTCTTTTAGTTTAGTCATAATGCGACCAATTTAGAGAAAAAATAAGTTTTTGGAGTGTCTATTTAATACTGTTAAATAAAAACTTTATATTCCTTCTGGTTTCTTTCTGGTTTCAAAGCAAATGTAACGTTTTCATTTACGTTACTACTATTTATTGATTTAAAAAACAGTTTTTAGGAAGAACTAACTGAATCGAAAAAATCATGTATGTCAATATTTTGCTAATAAACATACCATGAGGCTGATAAAATAAAATATAAAATATAGGAAATCGTCGGGAATTCGTTTATTCCCCTAAAACCGCGAAAAACAAAAAAGGTGCAATTGGTAGAGACAGAGAAATGCTTGATTTTAACATCTGAAGGTTAAGCAATCAATGCGAATTGTGTGAAATAATGAAGAAAGTAAATTTGTGATTAGCAAGGCGAAAACCTCGCATTCGTGGGAGAAATTTTTTATTTATAATGTGCCAAAAAACCTAAAAAAAATTTTTGCGGATTGAAAAAGCCAATTTATACAATTTGTTTAAAGCAAGTTTGCTTAAACAAATGGGCACCAAATTTCCGGCCGGCATCATCTTGATTCTTGTTAAGGAACATCTCATGAATCTGAATATGCAAAAAAATCGAGTCGGAAAATTTCTCCCACGAATGCGAGGTTTTCGCCTTGTCTAGATGTAGTTAGAGGAAAATAAATCGTGCCATTAACTGATATTTTGAAATGATCTTCTCAAGACAGACTGAATCGTTTATTTTGCAACTACTGAACAAGGAAAATATAAAACAATAAGAGTAAAAGGATAAGTTATTCCATATGACATGATGACTTTAAAATTTTTATAAAAAACAGCTGTTTAAATTCAAATATTATGGTTGCACACAAATATTGGAAGCAATTTGAAAATTCTAAAACATTTTTTTTAATAAGTTGTACGATATTGGTTGGTCCAACCGTTCGAACGATAATAATTGCAACGTGTGTGGTGTTATTGTTCAGCCAATCGTACTACGCGGTTGAGTCGTATGGAAGTAGAGCATGTTTAAAAATCTGTAGTACAACTCGGTTAGATATACGACGAAGTTTTAACGTGAGTGTCAGTGTTTGTCTACTTTTGTAATACATTGTTTAATATAAAATCATGGAAAACAATAGGCATTTTTGGGCGGAATTTATAGAAGTTTATCGAGAGCATTCTTGTTTATGGAATGGCAACTTTTCCCCGTTTAAATATTTTGATAAAATATTATTTGTGTTTCATATTATAAAAATAAATATTATGTTTTCATACTTTGTCATTACTTTTAGCTACCTTCAAATATTCTTTCGTTAGTGTTACATAAATGGCTTAACAGGTTTCACGACCGATTTGACCTATGGACTGAGGCGATATAGCTGTACTGAATTTAAGGTCTTCATAGAAATTTCCAGTAGCCAAATATCTTAAAGTAACAGTTAATATTTCTTCCGCACTAACTGCATTTCTCATGACTGTATTTTGTTTTGTAATTGCTGGCCTTACTAACTCTAATAATGTATTGAATGAATCATTGTCCATTCGTAAATAATACTGAAAATCTATTGGTTCTGTGGTGCGTAGTTATGTGACTAAATATGTTTTTGCAATTTTTTACATCATAACATTTTCTTCTTTTTCCCTTTATTACTAGTATCATCTGAAAACAACGCGACTAAACTACAGCAGTTATTGAATGTTTTGAAACAATTGGTCCCATGGTGAACAATATACTAAAATAGTTGTATTATACCGATCGCTTGGAATTTTTTCTCATTTGTGGACAAAATTTTCTATGGTCTGTCTATACGATTTATAGCGCGACCTATTATATGATCGGTAGTACAACAAATTATACACTGAAAGAAATGCGTTTTATTCTTTATTAGAATTCTATATGCCATTATAAGACCATTGTATACTATATGTGACAGTTAAACAGGTGAATATTGGATATAAAACGCGTATTGCTAGCACAGTTGTATAGTGACCTTATTCTTTATTAAATTATTGTATAACTAGTATACAACGTTTTTTATACCCTTTACGAAATAATAGCAATTAAAGTGTTCCATATCGTTATTAGAACATCTAGTACTGGTTATAAGTTTTATAATAATAAATTTATTAAACTGTTGTATACTCTGTATGAGTTAAAAACATATGACATTAAGTTTTCAGAAATTTTATTGGATAACTGTAATTACAAGCTAAGGTTCTAATGTAAACATACATAAAACATACTTTTAAGCATTAAAAATGATGACAAATCGCTCCCAAAACTGTCCAGTTTATTTTCTTAGCAATGATGCACCCGTATTTTCTTGTATTACATGAAAATTTGCACTATAACTCTTCCACCTTAAGAATGAAGCATCCCCTGAAGGGTTGAGCTTCTTTCCATCTAATTTTATTTCCTCTGGTTGATTGACTTTATACCCATGCTTTTCTTTGTCACCGTTAACCTTCTGTTCCTCCATCTTATGTAAAACTTAACATCAGCGATTTCTAATAGGACCTACAAAATAATAATTTTTAAGATTTAGACAAGATTTACATTTGAAAAAACAAAACAATTACAAGCCATAAAACAGTTAGATACTTACATAATAATTTTCCATTTCACATAACGCGATATGATCATGTATCCCACAAAACACGTGCACATACTGCACATTTTCATGAAACTAGACGTGTAATAGTCGTAAATCGATGCACAGCGGACTGTCGGAAATTTTACGATCATAACCGAGAGGTGATAAGACGCGTTTTACACGTTAAAAACGGAAACATATTCGGTATAAGAACGAATAATTCTGTTAATATAATTGTTATATACAAATTCGGATGCTGGTCTTTATACAACAAATCTTCCCTGCTATACAATTGGAACATAAGGTCTATAACACCTAATAATGTATAAGTAATTCATTATAACCTTTATTTCATAGAGGCATAAGGTGTATTAAGCACCTTCCAGTTAAACTCATTGAATAAGGAGTATGGAGATGATTGCTTTTTTTTAATAAAGGTTGTATATTGGTTATACAAGTTTTAATATGTGCTATACACATTATTCTAGATAAACAGTTTAATAAGCCCATTTCTTTCAGTGTATCTGTATCAACTTCGAGTTTCGAGGTTGCGACTCAACCCATACTCTTATGAGGTGAATGCAAAGATTGCAAAGTATTAAGGTTTTTAGTTTTCTTCTAAAGATAAGTCGAAGTGCTTATCCTTTGGCAAAATTTCTGTAATTACTTGCAAAATTGTTATATGACCATAAAATTACTTTTGTTACATCCTCATTTTTTATTTCCTGCCTCACATTTCCAACGGCATTAAGTGACTTTTTTGGAGTTTCTAACTATACACAGACAGTTGCCATTAATACTTGTGAAAATTTAACCATAAATACTTGTGATACCTCTTGCCCACATCAGATCAAGCAAATAATTTCTGATATTAACATAATATCACCTAACAGCTTAATTTGATAAAAGTCATGGCTATTTGCTATTTTTATGAACATGCTACTATCTAGAAGCGGTATAACGTTAGTAAATGACATCAACTATATACTTCATTGTTCAATGAATTCATTGATCACGAACTGTAGTTCCCTATTGCAAATTATGTTGTCACGAAAATTCCTATTTCACGACGCAATGCGAACATTTAAAAAGACCGCTGAATGCAGAACAAAATCAAGGTAGAGATTAGTCAAGTGAAAATGTTGAGGTTCCATTCAGAAAAGGCACAACATTTCAGCGCTTGGGAAATTAGAAAACGGGCTAAACTATTAGACTATTAAATTGATATAAACCGATATTTATGTCTCAAATCAATTTCTACACCATTATGAAATATTAACTTTCTCTAAGACATTTCAATAGGCATATGAAATCAAAACGCTTCATTTTATAATTGCACGAAGCACTCTATTTTGTTTTAATCGGTTTTTGGCAAGGATAAGGCGTAGAGAATACGGACGGTCATTCATTTTACGCGTATTTACAGGGCGAATCATACAAATGATACATGAAATGTTTTGGGAGGTATGATAAGAACACATTGAAAAAATGCACGCAATATATTATTTACCACAGAAACATACATACAAATATTAAATTATAAACTATTTACTTTACGCTTTAATGCGTAAAGTATTTCATTTTACGCACTAATGCCTAAATTAAGATTAAGTATGACAATTATATACCTATTATTTCTCTGCATGTACAAACAATCAATTATGTTATTTTAAAACAAATTTGAGTTCGAGTCAAATTTGGTTGTAAACCATTCGGATTAAAGACATTTTTAACAATATAATAGGAGAGCTGGCAGTACGCTGCAGTGACGAATTAAAATATAAATAATTTATTTTTCGCACTGTGTGAAGTAATATGAGCATTATGGAGCCTGTGCTTCATTGTTAAAAGCGCAATGTATGCGGAAATATCTTTGATAAAGAAATCACTAGTCATCTCAGAAGTATATTCACATTTGTACATATCTGCCTCTGATCTAAAACTTCGCATCGATCAATTTATTCGATACGTATCTAATGGCATACTAATGCCTGCCATGTCGGCTGAGGTTTTTGTGTGGAGGGACATTGGTCGTGCAATTCATTGTCTTTTGTGTGGGTGTGACGAGTTTGAAGCTTTGCTTGGTCACGTGTTTTTATGGCAGTCAGAAGCATTGTGTATTATGAACACAGAGCGGCACACGTTTGACCTAGATTTAGCCTATTTCTGGTAGGTACTGTTTATAGCAATTTATAAAACATAAGAAATATCTAATCATCTTTAACAGTGGTTTTCAAATTCGTTTGTTCACTACACTGTTTGTGTTTTATTTCAAGATTGTTCTAATTTTTCCCAAAATCACTTATGATTTGATTAATATAATGACTGTTTAATCTCAAGACAATTTTTAGAAAATTTTAACATTTGCAAAATTATATTAAAAATATTCAACAGTAATATAGAAATTTTCGTAGAAAATATATGAAAGTTTGAGATTTTATTGGTTGATACAATTATGTCTATTTTATAGCAAAATAGAAAGTAAAATTATTTAACAAAATTGTAGTAAAATACAACTATTTTAAATACAACTTGTCAATGTGCAACACAAATTTTAGTTAGTCGTATTTTCTGTATAGATTATAGTGAACAATGATACCTACAATTGTACAAATATTTAATGTAATTCTTATCTGCATAACAGAGGTTAATTATTTTCATATTGTTTTTAAATTCTGGTAGAGAATTTTGACAGTAAAATAACAAATGAAAACCGATGTAAATTTCTAAAGAGGTAAAAAATGTGGAAATTATTTTTTACTGACAAAAAATGAGACGTTTTTGCAGCTAGCAAGAGAAAAAACCAGTGAAACTTTTTGACTGGATTGATTGACTGATTTTGACTTGGATCCTGAAGCTCCTTTAAATTTGAAAATTTCTATTAAGTTTTTAGCGTTTATTCAATTCTTTCTTCAGACTTGGAATATAACGTATTTGAGAAGTAGGTATTTAACAAATGCTTTGTTGTATGCGAACGCGGAAAAAACAAAAAAAACGCGGTTTAAGCAACTGTTTATGAAAAAATATATCAACTATCTAAAAATCTAAAGACATTATATAATAAACGAAAACAAATTAACAAAGACCTTGCGAAAGTATTACAACCTTGGATACAATCGTAACATATGATATAATCTGGTTCAGCAATTCAGAAGAAAGCAAAAGTAATAAGCATAGTTTAATATTTATGTACCTATAATTAGTAGCAGCGACTTTAAAATGCAAAAACAGACGGAATAAAATGTAAGTTTTACTCTTTTGCAGACTTCTAGACACGGAAGTCCAACAGTTAAAATTAAGTTAAAATAATTCAACAGGTACTACTTATAGGTATGCACATTTACATAGTATCACTGTTGGGAAATGTATCAGAATTCTATTTGCAATGATGATATTTGTTATGTTTAATTTCAATGGGTAGTTTAAGAAAAAAAAAAGTCCTCACAAATTTTAGAATGATTTGTTATACATGATTTTCTCCTAGCTACACCTCTTAGGGGAAATAAGCGAGATCGAATTATAAAAAGGAACAGCATTGCATTATTTATAATATTTTATGCCAAATCATATTTTTCTACCACAATTTTTAGGTAAGCATCTGCATATACAGTCCGTACGATATTTGTTGAAATAGAATTCCAAGAAGACACTTGGAATTAACCGCATTCGACACACGAGATAGAAAGACATTGGCGGAAAATTTCAAAGCACGCCCCTGCTACGGTAAATTGCTACAGTAATTCCGACAACAGAACTTTATTGGCTTATTCTTTTGTTGGAATTTTATCTCATCAAATATTGTTGTTTCTGTTGTTTCACAACATAACAGAAATCTTGTTTCCATTTTATTAATTGTTACAGTTTTGACGGTTGCTACGTAGTAACATTTTCTGCGCATACTAGAAATGAATCCCCATTACATTACATATACCTGATTTTGAAATGTAAATTATTAGTACGATAGAATTATTACAACATGAAAATGTTACTTGATTATATTAATTAATATTTTCGTCATGCTTTAAATTGGAATTCGGAACTGCTTCTTGGAAAATTAATAAGCCGCTTCCTTTTTAATCGGATAGGCTGTTGATACCATCAATAAATATTTGAGGTATGCGATAAATTGGTAGGTACCACTAGAAGATGTAAGATAAAATTATAATTATTCTCAATTGGAAACATAAAAATAAATTATACCTATGAAATTATTTTCTACCATAACATGTTTAAAAAGCCAAACTGTAATCATTTGTAAATTATTTATTTTCTGGGATATATGGTCAGGAAATTATACATATTTAAGCGTAATCATTTGTTTAATTGATAATTCCAGAACAATTTTAACGGCTAGGACAGAAACACTTTGGCATATCGAAAACCATCGACTACCCATAAATCTTAGTAAATCTAGATAATTTAAAAAAAAATCGTTCAAAGGAAGACTCCTCATCCGAAAACCAGAGAATCAGTTGCTATTAACACCGGCCCATTTTTAATTAATTTCAGAGATATAGGATATTTATGTCTTTTCACTACTTTTTTCGATTTTTTTTTCGACACTTAGTAATTTGAGTAATGTTGTCCATTTTTATTATTTTCTATAATTATGCATACGTAAATATAAAAATTAATGTTCAAACTAAATTGCTCTCAACCTGTTCAGAAAAAATTATATTAAATAGGCTATATATTTTTCAAAATTATTTCACTCAAGGTATCAAAGCAGTTTTAGAAATATTTTCAAAAATCGATACACAGATAAACTTTAACACCTTGTATCTCGGAAACAAAGCAAGATTGGAGCCATGTTGAAAGGAACTATCTTATTTTTGGATAAGAAATTTCTTCACAAGCGAGGCCTCATGATTATTAAACGCCTTATATACCCCATAACATGTCTGTGCTATTATAATACTAACATATTCTTCTTCATATTTCCTGTGTAAAGATAGTTCATATTTAACATTTTTAAATTATTATTTTTAGATTTGGTTTTTTTCTTGATATTTGTCATATTATTTTAATTAAAATATTAATTTAATTAAAATAATATACGATGTCTTTCAGGTATTTATACTGTCTGGTCCTCAGATTTAATATCAACTATAAACCGACATAAAACAGCTTTGAGTTTAATAGTGGCTATAAAAGTATAATAATAATAATTGCAAATATAACAAAAAAATATTACCGTGATTTTCTGGTACTTCTGTAGCTTAATGGTCAAAGAGATAAAGAACAAAATTCTCCCCTTTAATGAGACGTTTATGTCCACTTAACACAAAGGGTATATAAATATAATATGTGTAGTATGTATAATGAATAATTAGAATTAAACCCAGGTACCAATAACCTTCAGTGTTAGAAAATATATTTCCTCATATTGTCACATTCCACACTGCTAGTTGGTCTAAGCTAAAGTTTCTACCTGGATTATTTTGAGAACATTGGATTTGTTTCTACCATAAGTAAGGTAACGACCCCTCCCAAGATTTGAACCCTCTTTCAGTTAGTTATCTTTTACATTTGAAACTTCATTCTAAGCTTCCTAACGGTATTAGTAATATTAACTCCCCGTATCTCATCGACGTACTTGTATGCAACCTTTGCAAATTTTTACTTCTAATTAGATAAATTAGTGGTTCAAGTTTTATCATACCATATCAACACCGGTGTATCTTAAGAAATAACATTCATATTTAACTTTTTTCTTAAAATAATTTAATTTTTTTATTTGTTCCATTACATCACCTGAGGTTTTTCGATTTGAACTTGGACCACCGTATATATTCTTCCACAGGATGTATTTAACAGAAGGAGCTCAAATTTACCAGATAACCTGGAGGGCAAAATATAACTGGACAAATATATCTCAGTATGTTTCAAAATTACTTCATTTGCAACTAGAACATAGTGATTGTCTTGGCACGTAGCACGGGCATATTTAAAAATAACTCATATTAGCGGCATGCACAATGCCGCTAATACGAATAACTGTGTCGACTTCACAGCAACTACAACTCAATTACTACTACATTACTTCATTAGGGGGTAAAATATCACATGCACAAACTTAAGATTTCCACTTATTTAAATCGATTCATTTCTCCTTCATTTAAATACGCCCTGTATAGTTCATTACAACCGATATCTGTTATTATAGCAATTTGCCGGTGATGAAATATTATTAAAAACAGGTATTTAATACGAAGTATTTACATGAGCATCATACTAGCTGGTTAAATTTCACAAACAGATCGTTAATTACAGTGTCCCACTTTTTGACCAGTCCTACGGTGAAGCTCATGACTCATGATGATGTGATGAACAGATGAAATCTATCAATAGTTAGCGCGACGTGAAAAGGATAATAACAACAGCAGGAACGCCATTGGGCATATCGTAAATAAACATAATAAACAGTTTCTATGATGTCATGTTGAACGTAGGTGTAATCAAAATATTTTTGTTTTAGTTTTCTATTCGAAAATAACATACATACTAATGTACAAAGCTAAAATGTTAGATTCAACTGGAATTTTGTTGTATTTGATAGGTATCTACAATCTACATACCTATCGCAAAAGTTTTATTCACTGATTGTTAAGAAGAAATTCTTTGATAGATCAATTTCTAATATTACGGGGCCATAAGAATTTGCATAAGTTACTAAATATGTGTTAGAGATATTTGGCAGAACGAGCTGAGGTAATCAAATATTTGTCTAAGATTTGAACCCTTATGGCACATTCGTTTGGTGATATCCCTCTTAATATTAGAGATAAACCTATTTGTTTGTAATACTGAAAACTCATACTAAAAGAATAAAAATACACAGGAAGTTTTATAGAAGGAAAAAAACAGTGTTGACATAATATACAGGGTGTCCCGAAATTCACGCAACAAAATTTGGTCATAGATTCTTACGACAAATTTAGGGGACCCGTATTTTTTCTTTTTGCCAACTGGTCCCCTCTTTCGGAGTTACAGCCCCCTGAAATCTGCCCCTAAGAAGTCTTTTTTATATCTCAAAACCATGTTCTACGAGAATCACTAAATTTGGTACACAGGGATTTTATGACATGTGGAATCTCACAGT
The DNA here is from genome assembly GCF_000390285.2 of Anoplophora glabripennis. Lineage (NCBI taxonomy): Eukaryota > Metazoa > Arthropoda > Insecta > Coleoptera > Cerambycidae > Anoplophora > Anoplophora glabripennis. Next base: position 37,061 of record NW_019417266.1, read on the forward strand.
GCTACGCTTTTTGGCGAGAAACCCCCTTTAGAAATTTAGAAACTTTTTTGTCTCTTGATATTTGTTTCGTAAAACGCAATGTTTTTAAGGAAAATAGCGAATCACGATATGCATTGGGATCACATTTTGACATTTTTGTCGAAAACATTGCGTTTTACGAAAAAAGTATAAAGAGATAAAAAGTTTCTAAATTTAATGGCTTTCTAGTGGATTGATAATCTTTAAGAAATTTTAATAAGCGACCAAATTTTTTGGCTCCAAAGAAAAATTGTCTTATGGGGGTTCCTCGCCAAAAAACGTAGCACCATTAGATTCCACATGTCATAAAACCCCTGTGTTCCAAATTTAGTGATTCTCGTACAACAGGGTTCTGAAATATAAAAAAATTATTATTCTTAGGGGCGGACTTCAGGGGGCTGTAACTCCGAAAGAGGGGGCCACATGGCAAAAATAAAAAATACGGGTTCCCTAAATTTGTCTTAAGAATCTGTGACCAAATTTTGTTGCATGAATTTCTGGACACCATGTATAGCTCTGGTATGCGAAGATTAATTGTTTTATATTTTTCTTTTGATTCGAGAAAGGAATTCTTTGCGAAAAATTAAGGAATAAAGAAAAATCGCATTCTGTTTTTCCAACAGCTCCGAAATCTATCAGATTAAAATATATACTTTAGTATCAAAATATACTTGATACTTAATAATTAAATGTAGAAGATATACCTAAAAAATATGTAAAAAGCAATAAATTGAGGATAATTTTAAAATAATCGCGAGTAGAAAAATTCAAAGAAAAAATTATCATAAACTATAATTAGTGTCGACGTACATAATTGTATCTATATATATATATATTTTCTAATATTAGTAGGGAACAAATCGAATTATTGAAATATGAATGAAGTTTTCTTTATTGAAACACCCAGTATATTTTTGCACATTTGAAAGGAAAGTTTTATTGCTATTACAGTATATAAGATATTTGGTTAAAATAGTACACCATAACCCTACTTACTAGAAACTACTATTATTACTAATATTTTTAATGAACACTTTTGAACAAAGATTCACTTGTTACCGGAACTTAGAAATTAGACAAATCATATTGAATTGTACACAACTGTAATCGCAAGAAAGTGTCCTATAATTTGGTCAAAAATATATTTTTGATCCATTTAAAAAATGACAGTCGTGCTCCTGGTAATTTGTTTTTATAACTAAGTATTACGACACTAAACTTTTGTTCTCACATGTTCTTTTTAATGTCTTAAAGAATAACGCAAATCTTAGGGAATGATAGACGCTTCCGTAGGTACATTCGATAAAAAAATTGTCGCCTTTGAAAATATCGAAAAAATGCTTTGTTACCTAATTTTTCACAAGGAATTTCAAATATCAAGGTTTTAGTGATTTTAGTGAATGTAGTTAGTAATGACTAATTACAGTCACTGAAATTTTGATACAAAGTTAATTAGAGTTTAAAATCTTACTAAGAATGTATGAATTGTTTATGAGACATCCATCAATAAGTTTTGACATAAGCCTGCTTTGAGAAAAGTCACTTATTTTATACATCGTAAGATTGCAAGAGTTTAATTAAAAGCCTTTTTTCTCGAAAACTGTCGACATTAGGAAATTCTAACAAGAGTACATTATTTTTACAAAATAAAATTGTACATTAGAAATTGGGGCCCGAATTGTAAAAAACCTAACTTTAAAGAAATTAGAACTTAAAATGTAATAGGAATGTAGCATAACTAGCGCCCTCTATGAAATATTCAAAAAATAATTAGACCAGCGTATTGAGCATCCTTAAAAATCCCGAAATACCAAATTTCATAAAAATATTTAATTCTATTTAAAAAAAATTATTTTGTCGCTCTTTATCTCGAAAACAAGAGGAGATAGTTCATAAGAAGAAAATTCTTATTTTTTGTCCTACTATCACCCCCTGTATTTACGGGAGGTTTTTCTGTAACACCCTGTAGATATAAATTACAAAAATTGTTGTCCATATTTTTTATTTTCCAAAAATCATGGGCGTGTCGAGAGGGGGAAGGCCAGAATTATTTACTGCATTTTTTAATACTCCGTTTGTCCCTGTAAAAATTCACCGAGTAACAGTTTCTCGGAAGAATCGTCCTGAATGATGTAGTGTAGGTGTAGGTGCTGTCATTGATTAAATAGGAATAAAAATAAATAGAAAACTGAATGATTCAATCGACGGACGACTTTAAAAGCAGTAGCGGTCAGCAGAGAAATGCATGTAAATCCATTTAAATAATAATCTTTAGTTGTATTTATTTAATATCAACAGATAAATGATAAACAGTTAGAAACTTTGTTCCAGCGAAGACGAAAGTGAAAAAATATATAGTCACGTATTTCTCTCTTCATATTATTAAGCAATCTTAGTTTTATATCTGAAAAATTACCTCTCATGGATACGACATCCCCCAGACTGTTTAAAATCCGATAACTTTTAAGCCACACTAGAAACCACCGTGGAACAATCGTAATTCCCGACTTGGGCAAGAAACACAAAACACTGATCTCGTTACGGAACGAAACAAACTCTGACTAGACCGATACCGATTCAAAAGATACGAGAATATTGACCACTCGCCAGCTCCCCTTGATAGAGGCAGGTGTATGTATTAATTCTGTACCTACTCGCGTGACGAGGGGACAACGAACAAACCGCGGAGAACAAACAAAAAGCTACGCTGCTAACGCGTTCACTTTCTCTGGTACGGTCACACGACTGTCTATTGTTTAATAGCGACATTATGCCTTATACTGTGTTATGTCAATAATTAATTTTTAATAAGGCATCGGATTAATTGATATGGCGTTGAGTTATGAGTGTGAATAGGAAAATTTTACCTTTCACCTCTCTCTTTTGGTGGTGATTATGTAGGTGGAGTCTAATTTGTTGATGGCTATGTGAATCTGGCACCAGTTTAAAAAATTCAAAATTTTTCCTGAAATTCTTATGTTGTACTTAAATATTTGTAGTAACATTTTTTACGTCTGAAGTAGTATCCCAAAAAGAGGTTATAGGACCTTGAAGAAGCCTATTCATCGAATTTGACGACTACTTAAAACTGACGGTTGATTTATACAGAAAAAAATAGAGCTATGGAGTGTAGTACTAGATTTTAAGGCAGAGCTTAGAGTATAGTAACTTTACATTGGATTTTGAGGAATTACGAACGAAATAAACGTTGCTACCAAAATAATTTGTTGGACGCGTTTATACGGTAAAAGGAATAGTGTGTGAAGACCTTCTAATGATTTTACCCTAGTTAAGGCCACGTATGCTTGACCGGCAGCGAAGAGCTTCGAGCCTAAGTATACAACGGCATGGTCGACGGTACTACCCTGCATTTTGTGTACTGTGCAAGCCCAACATAATATAATTGGCAGCATTCTTCGTTCTGCAGTGCCGTGACTATATTTTGTTGGAAATTGCATACTTGGGTTAAATAAGGTGAACACCGTCTTTAGCGAAGTCTATACGGACGGATGGTATGTCAGTTTCATACATTTGTGCTCTCCGGAAGCAGGGCTATATGATTTCTGTAATATGGCCAATGGCACCATTCACCAGACCTTTGGACACATCTACATTGTAACGCAATATCACCTTGGCCCCAACGAATATTTCTAACTCCTTAGATAGCCCTCCTGTCTTGTTTATGTCGGATGGTATAATTTCGCCCCGGTGCGGTGCCCAATTAACCACGCATTGTCATCCAAACTGAACGTGTATACAAAATTTCAGTTCAATCGATTGAGGATATCTGCTTCAAAATTGAGTTGCAAGATTCTACCCGAACAAACATATTACATACATACATTGTAATTGTACAAGTTAAATAAAAGCTTGTCAAATAAAATCTTTTATACATTTTTATAATCGGACTTAGTGCAATGCAGTAGCTAGAAATGTTTGGGGACATCCAACCTGAGAAAGCAATGCAGGTCAATTTTCTTAGTTGGTTATACAGACGGTTTTGTTAGGTAGATGGATGCACTAAAGCTCATGTAAAAAAAAACTGTTTACCATAGACAAATAATATAAAATAAATTGGCGTTAATACAATAAATTTGGTTTTTCTTTCCACCTATTCCAATAGGTTATGAGCCCAGATTACGCATAAATACATTTTGTTGTAAACTGTGTAAATTTAACAACATTTTAATATTAAGAGACTTTTATCTGTGAGAAAATAATTAACTAAACCATCAATTTAGTGAAATATAAGAAAAAAATTGAGCCTTTTAATAGACAGCGTTACAGTATTTGGAAAAGACGCATTCGAAATTTTCTTGGATATCCTGTTTTGAAACACAGAAAGTAGATAACTCAAAACTGAATTAATGACACGTCGCTATAAAATGCTAGTTCAACAAAAAATCGTAATTACTCATTTGCAACAACTGCAACCTGTTACCCATTTGGGTACAAAAAATACTGTTGTTTAAAAGAATGCACTGGCACATATTTAAAACTAAATGGTCCGATTATTCAGAACACAACAATACAAAAAACAAAGAAGTTTTGAAATTTGTATTTACCAAACCATAACAATTGCTTAAGCAAACAATAGATTCTCCGAAAATCACTATATGAAGAAGATTAAGTCCAGTAAATAGTTTTTACGGTCTGGTACATTATGTTTCAAAATAAGACCTGCATCAACAACATTATTTGACAGGCGAAAACGATCTAATTGCGGCTATTTAAATTGTTTTAGAGTTCACCTGTTGAAAATTTTGCAGTATAACTGCTTATAATATGTCTATTACTTTTAACAAAGAATTATGTACTTCATAAATTTCGTAAGACTAATAAAAACAAAGCTGAAAATTGACTTCCTAACACCAATTGCTTGTTTTTATAACAAAATATATTGAGATTTATAAAAAAGGTTTATTTCGATAAATTTTTACTTTTTTAAATATGTCTATCTGCGAAAATTTATGGACACTTATGCTATCAACAATTTTTAATTGTAAAACTATTGTGTTAATAAACTAGTCACAAAAAGTCATAAATAAAAAATCCCAAATTTTTAAGTAATTTTCAAAAGGCTGCAATTTGGCGAAAAATGGTCTTAAAGCAATAAACATACAAATAAATTGAATCTTGAATTTTCTAGTTTGAGGATCTAAAAGTTAAAAACTTTTATCGTTGAGCTTCCTTAAGAAATCATAAGAAATCCAGCGGAAAAAGATTTTCGAAATACATTTTTTCTTTTTTTCGATATCTAACATTTCTTGATAAAAAAACATTTTCAATTTAAAAAAATTAATAAAAGATACAAAATTTATCCTTTAATAGTTTATTAGCAAAAGTGACAAGTTCAATCATTCCGATCACAATGAAAGAAAAATCGCAGCGATTTCAACTCTTGATGATTTGTTTGATATTTTGATGTAAAAAAAACTGTAAATATACTTAGTATATTATATTCTATTCTATTTGTAAGGTTACCTCAAGTTTAGTGAAAGTCCTTAAATAAGCAATTTTTTACCTTTTCTTGATTCAAGTACCTCGCACCGAAAAAAATATTTTTATAAAAAAAATTATTTAAACGTCTTATAGAGAAGACTAAAATTTTCAAAACCCTCCTTAGATTTTGTCTACTATCATTAGTTTGATTAGTTCGAATTAAAGACGCCGAATCAAGCTAAAATCGTATTGAAAAAAAATTATTGTAGCCTGTGGAAATTTTGAAAATTTTTTATTCTACTGGATTCTTATGATTTTTTAAAGGTATTCGAAGATAACAATTTTCGACTATCAGATCCTGAAACTAGAAACTTCAAGTTTCAATTTGCTGTTTTTTATTGCTCTGCGATTATCTTTCACCATGTCTTTTGAAAATCATCTAAAAATTTTTGTGGCTACTGTATGTGGACACTAACGATTTCCTGTGAATAAGTTACATCTACCTAACCTAACTTTAACTTTTTAATGACTAAACTGTTAGTTATTTGCTCAATGAAATTAGGAATTTATTAGCTTTTGGATATGCACTATCATGACCAGATGTCACAGCAAGCAACAAATCTTTGACAGAGGGTTATGTAGGTACCTGTTCTTCGGGATTCCTAGAAATCCAATTCGGATAGGGTGAATAATATACCTATTAAAATTAAACACTAACAGAAACGTGTTTGGTAGAAATAAACTGTCATTCTCTGAGCAATATACTTAAGTTCTAAAGTCGAATGAATTGTTTGGGTCGACAATCTTGTCACCGAACCAAACACCACACACATCTCTACACTCTTTCTGCTTATATAATACTAATAATTTTTTTACGGTGATTTTTCCTGAAATAATATTAGGGATTTTTGTTTACTGAAAATCTGATGACAAAGCTAAATCACCACCTTTAAGACCCCAAATACAAGTTTAATCCAATTTCAAAAAGCTATAAATTAATAACACTCTTGATGAAGGTGTTCTGAAGGGTGTGAAATTAAACCATGCCAGATTTCACATAAAAGAAATATGATTTCGCAAAAAAATATACCCTAAAATATTCACAGCATGCCACAACCACTATAGCAATTAGTTATGTTGACATTGAGACATAATATAAAAATATAATCGACGAAATTGTATATAAAATATTAAAATTTGACCGTGGTATTCCGGAAATGACATTTCATTTCTATTGTTAATTTCTAAAAATTGTTTGACAATATGGTAGAAAAATTGTAATAGTATTATGTTCTGCATAAATGCCGTACAAAAAAAAATGGTTCTAAATGGCTTGAAATATATTTTTGCAAATAAGTATTACTTGCAAGAATTGATTTTATTTTTACTACTATTTTCTCCTTAATACAAATTACCTATTTATTTTAATTATTATTTGTCGATACAGAAGTGAGAAACCCCGGATTCAAACCCCTATATTCTGACCCGATAATTGAAAAATGGTCGGCATTGTTGCTAAAACATTATTTAAATAAAGTAATATGCCGTTAAAAAAACATAAGTCGATATAAAAATTATTAATTTTATAAATTTGAAAAGCTTATATATTAACTTTTTTTTCACAAGTACATAAGTAAAATTTTTTCAAAATCCAAAAAATTATTAAAAAATCAATAAAAAAAACTGCATTCGAATATATTTTTTAAAATTTGGAATTATTTTTATTTTAAAATTAAAATAACCGACAATCTTAAAGTTGTTTTTGTAACAAAATCACTAAATTAATTATTTTTACTAATTTTAAACATACAGGGTGATTCATTAACAATGGGAAAATCGAAAACTGAAGATACTACACGTGAAATGGTGACCATTGGTGCAAACATGCCTTATCCGAAAGTTGATAGTTTCGGAAATACAGGGTGTTGAAAGTTAAAATTTTAAATCGTTATTTTACGATTATTCTGAAAATATGTAGGTTAGAAACTTGAAAATTTGTGAAACTATATTTTTTTAAGCGACGAATAAGATGTCTGTTGTATTTTCAGCATTACTCATAGAGGGCGCCACTTACGACCAATTTTACCGAAAATTTAGTTAACTTTTTACCCTGTATGTCTAACATGAAACTTGATTCAAAACCTGAAAGAGCAATCATTTTTCCATTAATTGCGTATTCTTGTTTCATTTCGGTATCTCGATCCGTTTTCGAGAAAAATCGATTTAACGAACACTATGTTTTGATAATACGAGAAATTAAAAGCGAAACANTATATTCTGACCCGATCACTGAAAAATGGTCGGCATTGTTGCTAAAACATTATTCAAATAAAGTAATATGCCATTAAAAAACCATGTCGATATAAAAATTATTAATTTTATAAATTTGAAAAGCTTATCTATTAATATTTTTTCACATGTACATAAGTAAAATTTTTTCAAAATCCAAACAATTATTATTAAAAATCAATAAAAAAAAATCTGCATTCGATATTTTTTAAAAAATTTGGAATAATTTTTATTTTAAAATCAAAATAACCAACAACCCTAAAGTTGTTTTTGTAACAAATGCACTTTTAAATTATTTTTACTAATTTTAAACATATGCCAATGACTTCATCACAATTTGTACATAAATAAATTGTTCAAACAATTGTAACAGAAGTTGCAAATATGCAAATGCGAGGGTACTGTTACTTCATTCAAAACATATATTATATCACTGTTTTAAATGTAAGTATGTACATATTTATATAGGACTTCTCATGAATATTGAGTTAAAATTAATTGTTTATTATTATATTTAATTATTTATTTAAAAATAATATTTTCTTGCACGTCATTAAATTTCAAAATTTCTCAAAATATTTTCTCGATTCTCTATACACATTTTTTTTTACTTAAAGACAATGTCATCATAATTTCAACGGTATATAGGTATAAATTAAATTTCTCATGAAATTAGGATAAAACTCATTTTGGACACAGTTTCGGAGAATTGTTCCAATGAATATGTACAGCATTGCAATTTTCATTGTTTATCTTACATTTCTGATGAAAATTTGTAAATGCCGTATAATTATTAATGACCTAAACATGTAGTAAAAATTTAATGAAAAATATTATCAGCTGTGTAAAATTCACTAGCTAAAAATGTACGGCATTGGTTTTTTTAATTTTTTTTACTTATGAAATGTCAATTACAGCCATAATATTTTGAATATAACAGTTTATGACAAGGAGTTTTCAAAATATTGTAAATTTTCACAATTTATTTATTTGTTTTTTTAATTCGAATTTTTAATTTGTACCATTAATTATAACCGGCCATGATTTAGTACAATAGTTGTTATATTTTATCAAAAAAGTGGTTGCCATATACAGGAATTAATGATCTTATCGAAAAAAAAACAACAATTCCAAAATACAAGTAACTTTTGCATTAACCATAATTTTCAGACGGCATAGTTGCTAAGAATTATTTGGAGAGTTAAATAATCATGTGGAATCGATGCTGTACATTTTGAAACAATGGGAGCTAAAATAGAGGGTTGCGCCCTGCATTTCTAACCCCTGTATCAGCAGATACGTAGTTTAATATAGAGTCATGCCGTTACCACCGAGATGGTAACGGTTATGCGCATTTTATTCTCTGTATGTGTTTGTTGTTTTGGTTACGGCGTCACTAAAAAAATTATCTACGCATCAATCCGAAACGTGCAGTATAAATGCCGTACTGTAGTAAATCACCAAAAACCGTGCCTAAATTTTCCTGGCTTCCAGTATTACTATTTTTGTACGGCATTAGGTCGAGGTTCATTTTTTAAATACTTTGGAGATGCTGTACAAAAATGTTTTGAAGAAAACCACCCCGCTTGGTCGACAGGTTTAGCTTACCTGTGTACTCACCTGTACCAACAAGAATTGACGGCATAGCTTCTAAAGTTATTGTTATATGTGGTAGTATTGATTTATAAGTAATTCATGCTGAGTCAAATGACCCCTTGTGAATTTTCTATGGGCTTGTAGTCTAAAACTTTTTGAGAACTGAAAAAATCGAATTGATGAGTCATCCTTTTTTTTCCCGCACATCAAACATAAATTACGAGCTCAACGTTTTTCGACGCCTGAAGATACGGTTGATAACTTCAAAATGCATGTTTTGGAGGTACTAATCGGAATGGAAAAAGTGCTTCGAAAATTGGTTCAAGCGCATGCAAAAGTGTATTGACCTTCCGGAGAATAACAAAAAAAAAACAATAAAGCCGTATACAACGATTCATATCTTTTTTTATTCCCTATTCCCCAAATTTAAAAGGCATACCAATCAATGTATGAAACAAATGTAGACCATTTTTGTCTTACAGATAATAATTATTTAAATACAGAGACAAATTAATTCATTTCTTATATCACCTCTCACCGGGTAAAAAGTAGTTAATTAGTCAGCAAGTTCTACGTCCTTGACTTATTATTGCATATTATTGACAATGACGAAAAATGTGTTCATTTTTTTCAAATGGTTTTACATAAGACTTTCACTACAGTGACTGGACTGAAATAGGAAAGAAAAACGAACGAATTGAAACTATTCCTTAGCATGGAAGATAATGAAAAGAGACCAATAATATTATAAGTACTTTATGTCACTGAATTGCCTATATAACCCCAAGAAAACCAAATATGACCTAAATCATCAGAACTGAATCTGTTTAAGCTATTTTTTATTTTCAACCCACGTAGGATATGCTCGAAGATTACCTCTTCCTTTTCAAAATTACAGCTTCCTTTATATTTAGTCACGATTGGAACTGAAGATGTGAACATTTTATTTAATATAAACTATTTATTAGTAACGTAAAACATATTCCATGATCAAAATATCAAAATATCAAAATATAAGAGTTACGTTAGAGAAGTTTAGATTAGATAGATTTAGTTTAGATAGAAAAAATCAAACAATTGCACAATGTGAATAAAAACACAGCCACACAAAAAAAGAGAAGTTGTCTGTACTCTTCATGCGACATATGTTATCTGTAGTATTTTTGCCTCCTGATCACGAATCCGGTCTCAGAATTCAGCTATCGCATCACAAGAATTTCCTAACCTCAAAAAACAGGTAAAAAATAGAAAAAGTGCTAGGAAAAATACAAAAATTTTTTTTCTCTATATTCAAATGTTCGTTTATATAGTTAAGACCCCGCCGAACGTGAATTAGCGGTCAGAATTGATGGTTCTTTTTCTAACCTCAAAAAAATGGATCAATTAAGGTCAGATATCACGAATTTTCAAAAACAACAAATTCGCGCCTTTGGTATACGCGGATTTTCGGGGTCGCTGATCACGGATCCGAGGTCAATTTTCAAATTCAAGATGGCGAATCCAAGATGGCCAACCACTTTTGGATCCGCCATCTTGAATTTTGCAAAAATGACCTCGGATCCGTGATCAGCGACCGAGAAAACCCCTGTATACCAAATTTGGCGGGAATCTGTTATTGTTTGAAAGTTCGTGATATCTGACCTTAATTGGCCCGTTTTTTGAGGTTAGAAAAAGAACCATTAATTCTGACCGCGGATTCACGTTGGGCGGGGTCTTAAATATATAAATGAACATTTGAATATATACTCGGCGGCCGAAATTATAAAGAGTGACTAATACATAATATAAAAACATTACCATAATGCGTATAAAATATAAAATGATTTCTATACGGTTCAATATTATTTATCTTTGTGCCGCTCGCCATGCACATCGGTAGAATCTATAATCGTGTATAGACTGAGTTTCACTGAACGTCGATCTATATTTTATCTCTGTCTTTTACACTTGGTAGGGAATAGGGAAATGCTTTTTTAGTGGGTGTAAACGGACTTGATTTGCCCGACCTGAGAAACGTCATAGCATAAGCGTAGACGAGAGGTCTAATTCCATGGCTATAATAAATTTATAAATTAAAAAAACACAACTGGGACGTTTTAAAATGCTGTAATAATTAAAATTGATCAAAGTGCCGGTTATAGCAAACCGTAAAAAATATTAGATGTTATGTTTTATTATGTTTTTTCAATATTTTCTATATCTTGTTGCCTTTTACGCGGACACGCCAATGGATTTTCGTTCCCGGCACGCTTCATCCCCCTTACTAGTCCAAGAGCTAGCGATGAATCACTATCTATAATTTTGGCCGTCGAGTATAGGTACTTATTATAGAGAATAGGTTACACAAACTAAATGATATGATAAAATAATTTTTTCTCAATAAAACAATGTATTCGGTATACCCTATTGCACTTTATTAATTACTTCCTAATTAAAGCCTCTATACTTTTCATTAACAGTTAATGGAACATTCTACTGTACTTAATTAAGCTTAAAATGGGCCCATTGTTAGAAACTCACAATACAATAATTAATATGAAACAGTAACATACCCAATAAATACCCACAAAATAACACTTTTTCACTTAAAACCGACAGTTTTGCAAAAACTAAATCCCGTATCGCCGATAACGTCACACAAATTCGTTGAAAATGTTATAACATTAGTAACAATAAGCAGCAATAAGCAGTAAATAAGAAGCGAAACTTTTTTTGTATATAAACAACAATATTAATATTATCAGCTTGAAACTAATGCGTAGGATATGCGCAGGTCACGTAGTCGATGGTTAATTATGTTATCTGTAAATAATGCGTTCGGAATAATTAAATGATAATATTTTTTTATTTATATTTAATGTTTGGAAGAAAACAAGAACACGCAAAAGACAAATAGGAAAAGCAAAAATGAGGAAACTCAGCGAAAAGCAGTCACAACTTAAATATACTGGGTGTCCCATTTCAATCCATCACCCGCAATAACTTTGTGAGATGACCTTCAATTGAAAAACAAAAGTTGTAAGTTTCTAAGGGGGCCGGACGATAATGACCTTGACTTTGAGAGGTTAAACTTCTGAATTTCAATTAGAAACACCATTTGTTTTACCCAGAAAAGGAAATAACATAATGTTTTACTTTCAAAGATTGATCTTGAGTCAGATTGATCACTCTGCCTCTGACTTTGAGCCAGGAGGTTAAATTTAGGTAACTTTGGATTTGGTTTTTCTATCAAAAGATGGGAAAAACCGGAAAATATCACGTTCATTTTAGTATATTAAACCAAGGTCATAATCGTACGGCCCCCTTAAAGCCTTACAACTTTTGTTCTGGAAATTTTGATTGAATTCAAGGTCATCCTGCAAAGTTATTCGGGGTGGTTGATTAAAATGGGACACGCTGTATAATATTTTTTATAAAAAAGAAGTATTAAAACATCACTTCTTTATGGGTTTGGCGGTATATATTTAAATTATTGGCCATTATATTGATATAGAATTCGATAGGTCTATCTCTAATAATAAGCTAAGAATTTCTAGTTTAAGAATTAGTTTAAAAAATGAAACAAATTGATAAAAATCCCAATATATGAAAATAACTTTAGGAAACGACAATTTTTTATAAATAGCATTTAAAAAATGAATTAAGTTACACCAGATGATAAGGCAATGGCTAAATACTGAGCTAAATACCGATTAATTTCTGTTTCTTAAATTTAGGAGTAAAAATTATAAATATTTTTAATTATACGCTTGCTTAAATATTTTCCTTAATTTGTTGCTAGCACTGGACACAATTTAAGTAAATAGCAATCCGTATCAAAGAAGATTTTAGCGAAAACTAAACACAATTGAATTGCTACTTCATCCATGGTAAGTCCATTTAAGTCTTTTTTGCCATTACAGAATTCATACTTCCTTTTGTCACATTTTAATTCTACGAAGTTACATTTTGTCAGATGTATAATACATGAGTTTAAAAATTTTTACCATTATTATAAGAAACAACTTATCTTTTAAAAATGTTATTCCAATTTATGCATATATAGAGGGTGTTTTGGAAAAAGGTGCCATTAATTTAGGTAGAACGTTAAAAAAATATTTTAAAGTCAAAAATTGTTTTAAAATAAAATTTTCGGCATATCTGTCTCAAAACCCAATGTGATGCAATGAAATTTGGTACAAGTTTCTCAGGATAGTTTCATTCTTGTATATGTCACTACAGCTAGCAACATTTTGGAACATAACTTTTATGAGGTTACGTTTCTTCAGGGATATGTCACATTATTATGTAACATTTCTTTTCACACAAAAAAGTAGGAGCGGCAGAAAATTTATTGAAACTGATTGTTAATCACATTCGAGATAGAGAAAATAAGTTTTGACTTTTACTGACGGTCAAAAGAACTGATTCCTCAGATTAGTATAATATATTATAGAATGTCCCATTTCTGATGAAATGCAGCTTTTTTTCATTTTGCTTAATAAATGAATATAGATTTCCTTGCCTCAAATTGTTATCACATGGAGGCATTATTTAATCCTCTTTCAATACTGAAAAATTGTTTTGGTATTTTTTCATTTAAGGTTTAGATTAAGAAAAAAAGACCGATTTTATTAGATAATAATAATAACAACATATGAAAAAACTGCTACTGCGAATTGACGAGTTATTTTCTAAATAATGATTTAATATTTAGTGATGAACATCCACTCTAAAATAATATACATCATAAAAAAGCAATATTTAGGTAGCTCACTGGCACAATAAAATGCATTCTTTAAAAAGAACAGTGCATTTTTTATGATTACATTTTGATATGAAGCATACAAAGTAGAAAAAAAAACCTGAAGACAAAAATGATATTCTAAAATGTCGCTGTTGTGTGATCTTTACAAGACAGTCGAAATGACTGCATAAATATAAGTATATTTATGTATATTCTCAAATATTCACTTGAATCAAATATCAACACATACGTTATTTCTTGAATATACGGCCAAACTTTTGTATAAAACAATCCTCTGTCATTCTGACCATGCTTGAATACAATGGCTTTGAAATAGTACAGGTGCTATGATTCAACAGAAGATGCTCTGACAATAGACGCATCGTCCATAGGGAAAAATCATTTATTTTTTATTACTAGCTCCTGAATAAAGTAGCACTTTTTCTAAAACACTCTCTACAAAATTGTGTATTCGAACGTTCTTAGATGTAGAAAATATAGAAACAATTGGAAGAAATTTTCAGATCTAAGAATATTTACCAGAAAACTACTTTTACATAATATGGAAAATATAGAAATGAGCAGATATGTTCATATTTAAGAATATTTACAAGAAAAATAATTTTGCATTAAACGAAATTGCATATGTAATTACCTTGTATACCTATAAAACATAAATCACAGTAACATACAATTTTTTAAACATTTAGTCACGTTTTAAAATGGCAACACGAAAATCAATGTCACTACAGCACTATACATTCACAATTATCTTTCTGTTAAAAATAGCTACTGTATGTAGTCCCGGTTATTTATTTCTTTTATTTTTTTTTTCGAGAAAGCAATTGATTTTTATCTATGCAGTTATCAATTAACCTGCTCTAAGCACAGATAATAAACTTTGACTTTTGACTGAGATTTCCTAGTACATTGTCAATGATGATGAAAACATAAATTAGATAAACGATTCGTCTGTGCCTGCCCACTCGCTTCTATTTATTGACTGATATCTTTTTACGTTCATAGTTCATGGTGGGAACTATTAATTGTTTATCATTTAAGGACGAATACTCTTGATCCGTTTAACAATATATTAATTGGAAAACTAGTTAACATTACTCAGATAAGCATTGCTATAATGACGTCAAAGCATAATTTAAAATTGATTGATAAAATGGTACATATTGCAATTCATTTCTTTGATCCACCTCGCCTGCCTTTCGAACAAGCAAATTAAACTCTAAGGAGTGTAGTCATTTATGAACAGACTAAAATAAAACTGTCAATTTTGGCCAGTTACTATACCTTTTTTCAACACATTTCTTAAAAAGAATTGACTGTCATTTTTTTTAACGGAACGATATATTTTTTTACAAAAATTGGTAGAAAATATTTTTGAATTCAATATACAGGGTGTAGCTTTGAATAGTTGAGTTTTATAAACACATATTAGACTGTTTTCTTAAATTTTATAGTAAAAACTGATTTTTTTAAACCATTTTTCGTAAATTTCTTACCCCTCAAACAACAGAATATAATTTCTATTTGTAGTGTGCGGCCTCTTTCTAACTAAAGAGGTGTAGTTTGTCATCTCTGCAAGTGTTAGATGGAATTTAGTTGAAACAGTTTGCTAGTTGAATTTAGTTTAGTTTAGTTTAATTTATTTATTTTGCATATAGACATTAATACATGTATAGCAATAGTCAGTATAATGATACAGTACACTATTATTACAAATTAACAAATTTATATTTTTAGCTCTAAAATCATATCACTTTGTGCGTCTTATATTTCCCTGCTGGGATTTGAAAGAGGCAGCACACTGTAAACAGAATTTATATTGTTTGTTTCTGATTTTTAGACATTTGCCTATTTTTACTCCAATGACTCAATTTTTTAAACATTCATAACGCATTTCTTTGGCTGGTAAATAATATCAATTTTTACGGTACTTTTCAATCCGCCATAATGGGCCGCTATTTTGAATTTAAGAATTTCCAAATTAAAACATAATCGTGAATGGCGACTTTACCGAGAAACAAGTTTCAACCAGTCATCAAATTTTGAATGCTTTTTTGATTTTTACATCCGCCAAATTGAATCCACCATCTTTTATTCAGGAATTTATTTACAAATTGTTGCTGATCATTATAAAGCTTTAAGTACTTTATCCTCACTATTTCACCCTTAGTACAGTCATTGAAGCTGAAAATCAGCTGTAACCTCCGAATTCTTTGAAACTGCATGGATTTGCATGAAAACTTAGAATAAGGCTCATCTTAGGCTCAAGTTCAAAAGTGACATAAGCCCGATTGACGCTTTTTGTTTTTTATGGATAAAAACTATCCCTAAGTGAAAAAAATTGAAAAAATTAAGTTTTAAGCATTTTATTGATAAAAATCTTGTTCAAGCACAAAGATTAAATAATGTCCCATATTCTCGAACATGTTTTATGATACATTTGATCATTTCGACCCTTTATTTAACTCTTAAAAACTACCCCTATGCAAAAAATAATTATAAAAAATTACTTTTAAAGATTTGGAATGCTTTAACGGTGCAATTATTTAAAATAAAAATTCCCTCATTACCTATGAAAGAATTTGTATCTCATAACACTTTTCAACCCTTATAAATCACTCCTGTGCTGAAAAAATGTTAAATTACGTTTTAAATCTTGGAATGCTATAATTGTGCAATAATTTAAAATAAAAATTCCCTTATATTGTTTATGAAATAATATTTTACTTTAGCCATTTTCAACTCTTATAAACTACTCTTTTACCAATATTAATGTAAAATATTTTTATTATAATCGATTTTTAAATATANAAAGGACCCCGCAGGTTCCTTATGGAAAATGGCTTTCAGCCGATAGTTTTGAAACTTTGGATTTGAATAGTTCTCGAAGCGTAGATAAAAAGTTATCATAGGCACTAAGCTGAGAAAATTATATTTTCCGAGATATAGTCGATGAAAGCTAGTAGTTATAGCTCCACGAGGTATAAATTAAAGAAGACTCTTAGCTTGTAAGATCAAATGAAAAGAAGCCGTGCAATCTGTCGCAAATACATGTTCCTTACGTTATCGGGGTCACTCAGTCCGAATCTGCCATCCATTCGGCTGTGCGGATGAGTTTCAAGGTCACGTCAAGATCAAATGAAGGTCATTGTAAGATCATTGTAAATGTAATCTGTCCCAAACATACGTAATCATATTATAATAATATTAGCTAATATTTTATTACACTTTTAGGATATTTTTTATTATATTGTATTGCGCATTTGCAAAGTATACAGTGAGAAGTCTTAAGAGGATAACAGGTTGTAAGATGTTCCACAGCCAACCTGGTTCTGGAGTTTACTAATTAAATGGGTAGGTTAAAAAATCGATGAGTAAAAACTTTTTTAACTAAAATACATTCTTTATTAATGTTGTACTTCACACCTATCAAACATCGTTGATGAATACATATGTTTTTGACTTTACTATACATCGTAACGAATTGAATAATTTTCAAATAAGAAATAATGAAATAATTCATAATTAATTATTTGTAGGTATTCATTGTAGTATTTAATAGTGAATCATCTGGGTACTTCACATGTTCCTACTAGTCTCGCCCCTGAGTTAACACGTGCAATAATATGCTAGGATTGGACCATTACCTTGATCACCACCATAATTACCTAAGTTTTCATCCACTTTGACATAACTACTGAATATTTGAAGTCTTGCAGCATTTCGGAATCTTGAGAAAATTCGTACTTTTAGAAGTCCTGGTTCATCTATATGTTCATCCAATTGAAATTCATCATAATTTTCCCTAAGCACCTTCTGTATACTGTATACCCTGTATAGCATTTGTATACCCGAATGGATGGCTGATTCGGATTCAGTAATCCCTACAATCTATTTGTAAGAAATATGTGTTTTGGACAGATTGCATGGTTTCTCTTCATTCGACCTTACAATGAGTCTTCTTCAATTTATGCCTTGCGGTACTATAACTCCTACCTTTCGGCGACTATATTTCGAAAAATATAATTTTCTCAGCTTAGTGCCTATGACAACTTTTTATCTAAGCTTCGAGAACTATTCAAATCCAAATTTTCAGAACTATCGGCTGGAAGCCATTTTCCATAAGAAACCTGCGGGGTCATTTATATTTCTAGCTCTAAAATCTTATCATTTTGTGCGACTGCCGGGATTTGAAAGAGGCAGCATACTGTAAACAGAATTTATATTCTTTGTTTCTCATTTTTAGACATTTGCCTATTTTTACTCCAATGACTCAATTTTTTAAACAATCATAACGTATTTTTTTGGGTGATAAATACCGAGGTAAATACCAATTTCTATGGTACTTTTCAAAAGAAGACAACCTGCCAAAGGTTAAAACTAATATCATGTAACAGGAGAACGTAATTGTGACATTGATATTTGAATATTACATAAAAGAAGACAATGCTGGATGTGGCGCGGCTTTTACTTCGGAAAGTAAAGGTGAAGGCCATGGAAATAGTTATTGTCACGTCTTTGGCTGGGGGCTCTGATTAGGCAACATTTAACGCTTAATTATAGCCAATACCTCGGATAATACCTCTGACATAAACTCAAACTCAAAACAGATCGGTAGTAGTAGATATCACAAGGAGTTTTAACTAGAACTTGTTCTATGACCGCCAAGATGAGCAAATAAATGAAAGCGTAAAAAACTAGGCTAGATATGTTAGATATAAATCGTAGAATTATCTAAAAAATACAAAATTTTACAAAAAATTAAGTTATAACAAAATATAAGTGAATTTAAGCCAATTCAAACAATCTCAATTCTAATAAATCTTATTAAATGTTGACAATATTCTTCGATACCAGAAATCTATGTATGCAAAAAATATTTCACATCACTGAAAAAAAAAGTATTTGGCTCAAATGAGCAGATAGTTTTAAATTATTATTTTAAATTATTATATTATTATTTGCCATAAATGTTATTTTATTCTATTCAAATGCATATACTTTCGTCAAACTATGAGAAATATTTGCTGTAATCTGTAATTTTTCTTAGAATTTATGTTATTAGTAAATATATATAATTTAATTCAAATCTTTTACAGTTTTGAAGTTTATTATCTCGGACTTTAGCTACAATATCTGTGAGAGATATGTATGTTCATCATAAACTGCAAACTATGTGTCTCAAAACTACCAGTTCCTTAAAATACATATAAATATTTAAAATTTAGTATTAATGTAGGAATTATTCAAGACAAATGTAGCATATTATAATCAAGCTTATGTTTTCTTGAAAGAAAATTGTTGCAGGTCACAGAATGGCGTAAGTGAGTTTACTTTTATGTAATCGCGATTACTAGAGGTTTGTTTTGGTTCGCTATTTCTGAACAGTCCAGAATCATCGCAGAACTATATACGTAATAGACAAAATTCTGAACGATTCGGAACTATTCGGACTTATTTGAAAACCAGAACGTATTACAAAAATACACTCATAAAACCCAATAAAAAGGTACTTTTCTTAAACGAAAAACAGGAAATTATGAATGACAAACGGAGCTTGGAAAAATGGGAATAACTACCTATACGCCAAATAATACAGTTCTAAGCAATTCGTGCTAGGGAGCTAGAACTACTTCAGATGATTCAGAATGGTTCCGAATCAAATTCGAATAAAACCAAAACAAACATCTGCCAAATTCTGAACCGTTCAAAGTAAACACGAACGCATATTTCAGACTATTCATGATTAGAATCGTTCGGAACGGGATTTTATGGGAACCAAAACAAAGTTTAGATAATAACATGGGAATCGTACTCGATTACTACGATTACCAGCAAGTAACGATTCTCTACTAACGAATCATTACAATATTGACATCACTAGTTCTAACGACATAATGATGATGACCATCAATAAGTCCCAAACCGACCTATGTCTGGTTGGTTAAACTTACGAACGATCCTAGCTGTTGTACTAGGTGTTGTGAGTTTGAAGTAAAATATTTTTTATTACTGAGAAATATTTATATCCAAATATATTCTTAAAATAAGTATATACAATCATTTGCCCTAAACTATTCAATTTTGTGTTAAACAAACGATACATTAATATACAATGCAAAACATGTTTCTATAAAATCATAAAATTAAGAATAGAATTCGTTAGCCGCAAGTATCAAAGAAATTATATTTCTGGATAGAAAGTATTTTCGTGCGATACCTTAAAATCAAATACATTTGAAAAAACTCATGCCGACGCGACGTAGAAATTATATTTTAAAAAGGACCCTGACTACCCCTGCCTATTTGGTTTTTCTGTTATTTTTTAAAAATATTATTTGAAAAATTATAATATCTAGTTTCAACTTAAAAAACAACTTGTATTTACATACTTATGTGTGGTTACACTGTCTGCACCCTGTTTTTATGAATCAATAGGAATATCCGACACAACCAAAATGGTTTGTTTTTTCACCAGTGAGCTTTTTCAGTTCGTTGAATAACATGATGTTTGTGGCAATTAAATCTCAGCAGCGAAATTTTAATTGATTTGACTTGATGAATGATATACTAATCATAAGACCGAAATGTAAGTGAAGGAAAATAGATCCTTTTTACTTTGCAGTGACTGCGGATCGAATGTAACTGCTCTATTTGTATGAATAGTTTGTTAATATTTTGAATTCGTACGAATACATTTTTTTACAATTCGCAATTTTTCTTAGGTTAGGTTAGGTTGCGATTATATTTGATGCTAATTGGTATAAAACACTATTTGTACGAACATTTTCATAGAACATAATTATTATTGTACTATGACATTCATTTCTTCATTGTTTAAGTTTTAACTAAAGCATCAGTCTGTGTGTCTGTGTGTGTGTGTGTGTTTTGAAATGGCACTGGTTCATCACCAAATAGCCATTCTTTGTCATGTTCTGCTTATTAATTCATTTGTTTAACTGAATTTTTATATTAAAGCATCAGTCTGTAAGAACTTATGTATTTGTTTTAATGCGACATTTCAAACAAAATTATATCAGCAATTTTTTTTTACTCGCATCTAGTGTAACCGTAGCCTAATGCTTCGCTACTTTGCATCGTACACTATAGTTCCTCTCAGTCACTTTTAATTTGTTTATGACACTGTTTACAGTCGCATGAACACAAAGAAAAGCGGAAATTAAAGGTATACGTATTGTTAGACATTTTCCAATTCATTAGTTCATATCGAAACGTCCAACCATAATGCAATAACTTTATGATTGCAAACTTTTCCAATTAACTTTAAACCTAATCAATAAACTTCATTAGTCACGCCCCCTAAGTAAATAATACCCAGTTCAAAATTGTCTTATCGATATTTAACGAGATAAATACCGGCCCACAACAGATGCTCGAAAATGAAATCGAAAGTGACACTGACCCACTTGATTTGGCCTATAGCTCCAAGTGAGAGTTATTTTGATATGGTTTGCATAATATTTTCATTTTTTTTGGTTCACTTTTAACCACAAATTGAGGTTATTTAACAATTCATTTAATATCTTGTTCTTACACAAATCCGAAACTAGATTATTTAATTTATACATCGATAATTCGACATTTGGGTTAATTTCAACACATATACATACATTTATTTACTATTACTAATTTAATTTATTGATATACGTACTACATTCCGATTTTGATGGGTAACATTTTAAAATAAATACAATAAAATTCGTGTTTTTATTAGTAAATATTGACAATACAATAAATCATTAAGTATATTAGGAAATGTTTTTAAAATTATACAATAAACCAAATATTAAAAAAATAAGGCAATAATAATCCGCAAGAAGAAACTCATTTATTTAATAGTGTTAAAATAGGTACCTACTTGTATTAATTTCTCATACAGATTCTATTTTATTTTATAATGAGAGATAGACATACTTTTGAAATTTCGGATATAAGCAAGAAGTTGCTAAGATTCTGTCATTGTTATTACATAAATAAATTTCAACATTCGTATAAAATATTTCTTATTTTAAAAAGCAACCCTTTTTCGTTTAAAATATTGAAGTCCTAGTTTTGTACATCCACTTGCCACAGGTTAATTTAATACTAGTTCAGGATTATGTAAGTAGCAAATTATTGTAAGTAGGCCATGGAACGAATATGGAAAAAATCGAAAAGTAGGTTATGGAGTAGTTATACTACTACAATTACTGGTAATGCGTAACATTTTTTTTATTTATTTCGATAATTGAATATGTAAGATGCGAGAAAACCCTGTAATGTTTATTATTAACTATAGGCTCGACTGTAGACTGTTTTTAGGTATTAATCAGATACGGTATCGAATAATTGTATAAATAAATTTAACAGTCTGTATATAGCACAAACATATATTTTAAATCTATCTGAGAAATTTATATCGAAATTAATTAGTTTTTCTTACTAAAAGAAGTCGCGAGTTCCTTCCGGTTAGACCGGAAATTGTATTTGAGGGACAAATATAGGAAATTGTGACTTTGTTAATCTTATTTTATCTTGATAATTTTGTCGTAAGCATATTTTCACTTACTCTGATAAAAAAAATTAAAATTAAATAGACTTTATGAATTGAATAAGTCCTTATTTACAAGTAAAGAAGTAGATGTACATGATGCGCGACACTTTTCTTGTATCTCCGAAGATTGACAGAAGGTACAAGGCATATATCGATAAAGTTAGCAACACTGCATTCAACTTATTTGTCTCAATTAATTGAAAACTGTTGTTGTAGTGGCGTGTTGAAATGAGTGCTACTATTCTGAATCCCCCAGCTGCGAGGTGAGGAGCATAATCTGGTTTCTTCTTGCAAAAGGAATGGCGCCGTTCCTGATTTTTAACGATTTTTAATTAAAACTGCTTATGGCGATGGTGTGATAAAAAATCATATTAATGTGTACAAGTGGTGTCGTGGGTATCAAGCTGACAGAAATAATGTTCCTTTGTGGATATGTCTTTTATTTAAGAAATAAATAAGTAAATTGAGATTTTCATTTTTGGTGTTTTTTTTTTATAATGTTATATTTGTTTTTTTTTGTGAAAGTATGTATTTGTTTAATTTATATTTTATGTACAATCCAGAGGCGTACGTAATATTTTTCTATAACTTCCAGTTGCTGAGTTTTAAGAAATATGTCTTCAATCTCTTTCTATCTTTTTCGATTTTTTAAACTTGCTTCCAAATGATGTATCGTACATGATATTTATACACACTTTTTTAACTTGTAAACATCGAAACATAATTTGTAATTCAACTCAGTGGGCTATACGTTTTTTATGAATATATTAGATATATTCTTACAACATTTAACTGTATCAAGGAACACCTCAATAACAAAAAAAATATTGAAACAATTTTCTATTTCAAATAGTATGTTTAATTAAATAGTTATTCAAAATAAAATTTAAAAATTATATGCATTAATATAATTAACACAAAAACACGTACCTAATAAATTCTAATAGTTTAATAATGTAATCATTCGAAAGAATTTCTTATATTTTTGTTGTTCTATCATCACCTTTGACAAACATCAACAAGTATATAAAAGACAGCTGCTACAAAAAGATGTTTTTGTTTACTTACAATTATTTCACTTGTTCATATGGAATTAATAAATATTTAATATAACAGAAATATAAACACTAAAGTTACATTTTGATACGATAGTGTCAAAAGTACTGATTATGACTGTGAATTGGTTTTTAATCAACCAATATTTGCCCTTTCTATTTAATTTATTTTAAAAAAACATACATCTATCTAATGTCTTATTTTGCATTTTTTATTTTTTTAATTCCACTTAATTAAAAATTTCTTGAATTTATCTCAACTAGATTAATACTTTTAGAATGTAGTAACAAGGATGTACCCAATATTTGATTTGGTGTCCAAAGCCAATCTTGGCACGAATTTTTATTTGTCTATAGTCAGTGTCACTTTTTAGTAACACCATGTTTGTATTTTGGAACGCATAGATCGTACTTGATGAGATGTACTATATGCAATTTTTATCTTTGCCGAAAATTAATTGCCAAAATTTGAAAAGTGACTTTAAACATTGAAACAAATTATGTTAGATGCTATGCTGAAACTTCTTATTAATGTAATGATGACAATAGTCAGTCCGAGTCAGTCAGTCAGTCACTATGTTCTATGTAATATTACTTTGCCATAACATTATATCCTATTTCTAACAATATTTCTCTATATACAAAATTAAACCAACGCTTTGGTAAACCGGATGTTTCGGAAACCCGGATTAACGCGGTTTAATTGATTTGGATTTATTAAGACATCATTGCAGTAATGTTCTAAACATAAAAAAAGTCGCAAAAATATCCATTTTAACACGTTTTAATAGAAGGCAGCAGTGTTCTATCAACAGCTTTGAACAAACACAATTACAAAAAATTAAAAACATTTTATACACTTTTTGTCACAAGCATCATGGAATTATTATTATTTGATTTTTTTACCTTATGAACAAGTCTTGGAAACTTTTTCCTTTTCATGGTTCACCACACAATTTCTATCACTATTAATATCGCACTACTGCACTATATCAAGAAATACACCGTTGACGTGAATGTCATTGCACCAAGTTAGCGAGAATTCTGAAATATGTAAATAAAACACCAAGCTGCCGAGGTGCAACTAAACCAATGTTTTAGTAAATAAATAAACCACACTCGACGCAGACCGTTACATGTGTAACAGAACGCTTACAGTCACTTTTTCTGCTGACGAATTCCGTACGATTTGGACACCCCATTTCCACTTACTGAAGAGAAGTTAATGAGATATGATATTTTGCAAACATTGCACGGCGACCAAGACTGCCTCGACCCAAATAAGCGTTGCTAATGGAATAAAGGTAACATCTTGAAACTGTTTAGAATTCTCATGTTTATGTTTGTGCAATTTTCTTAAGGTTAAAATTAGATATTGTCTTTAGATGAGCGTTGCCTAACCAACATTAAGATGATGTTTGTTCGCAATTGGGATATGCATAAGAGGATTATTGTTTTGTAACCATAAAATATGGCTTAATTAATTGAACTGTCGACACAACTACTTCTTACAAAATACATATTATATTTATATAGATGACATCTGAAAAGAAAGATGTGCTTTAACACACTGCATTAAAAAAACAATATGGAGAAGATTTAGAAGATATTTAGAAAAAACATTTTGTATATCAAAAATTAAACTACGGCTGAAAGGGGAAATATATTATGTGAGAATATGAAAATGAATTTAGGTGAGAATACCTATGCTCCTTCATTTTAATATTACGTTACGTTTCACCCTGTATAAATGAAGTAATGTTATCAAACAATTGAATGAAGGCAAAATCGGAGTTTATTCTTGAGACGGTTTCAGAATTAAGTAAATAAAAATATGTCCTAACAAAAAATAGGTAATTTTATACATATTAAATATTTTAATAGTGTCTTTATTTGTTCAAGCTTAATTGCTATTTCCACAACAACCTACAAAAATAAGAAAAGGCTTGTCCACCATAAAATTATTGAAAGTTGATTTTATAATTGATAATCTTTTACTTTTTTACTTTCAAAACCACAAAATTTTATAATATTTAATTTTATAAATATAACACAGAAATTACACAAATTCTGTAATAAATATTACTCTCGATCGACTACATTTTACTATTATAAAATACAACGATGTTTATAGTTTTTGGATGCTATGATTTTGAGATACAAATCCTACCTAGGTACCTATAATAGGCGAGCGGTTCACCCCTAAAAAGATGCTTCTAAATGAAGATAACCGACTAAATTTTTAAAACAAAAACCTACAGCATGAAACTTTTTTATTTTATAGTGTATTTTTCTGATAATTTACATATTTTTTAAATATTTTTCGGCGTGGTCAGTCAATTTTTATAAACAAAAAAGTTGTAAAAAAATTATTCGCCGAATGGCTTTGAAAACGACAAACTTTCGGAATTTTTTTCACAAAAACCACTGAACAGAGTTTAATTCTAAAAAAAGCATAATAATCGGCAGATCTTCTACTTCAAGATATATTTTTTTGGTATAGAACAATTATTTTATTATAGGTCTAAAGCGAGTAAAAAAAACTGTCTACAAACCGTGAAATTGTAACTCATGATCCATTGACACATGGATGGAAAATCGAAAATGGTTGTTTGGATTTTAATCATTTCGAAGGAGAAACTGCGTTAGATATGCTTCAAAAGTATTTTTGTTCATGTAGTGGAAAATTGTAACTGTTTGTCATCGAACCTGGAATGCTGTGCAGTCTGTGCGTGCTCAGGATGAATGTCAGAATGTTCCATCCGAAATTGATGATGAAACGCTTATTTCCACTCAAGACTTGTCGAAAATAACAAAAAACTTATTATTTAACAATTAAATAAAAAAGAAATTAATATACCTTTACTGCTCTTAATATTTTTGTAAAATAAAAATAAAATAATTATCCAATAACTTTTTTATTTTTCGAGACCGCTAGGACAATTATTATTATTAGATTAATTTTACGATTTCAAAAGCTTATTTGGTTTAATTTTAGTATAATTTTCAAGTCAATTTTAGCCATTTACAAAACCAAAAATTGAATATTTAAATTTTACTAATTACTTGCAAAAACCTTACTCCAGCTACAAAACCAAACAAAATGATCTTTTGAACATTTTAACTGTTAACATATATCGACTTAAAAAAATCATAAATATGTTTATTGTAAATATAATCTAATACAAGATATTGTAAAAAGAAAATTTTAATTTGAAGTGTTATCATAATTTTCTTTAAATGACTTTTTTTACTCGCTTTTGACCTTCAATAAAATGATTGACCATATACAAAAAAATATATCTTTAAGTAGAAAATCTGCCGATTATTATGCTTTTTTATAATTAAAATGTGTTCAGTAGTTTTTGAGAATTCCGAAAGGTTGTCGATTTCGTCACTTTTTTCACATTAAATTGTAAATATCTCGGAAACGAAACATTTTTCGAATTTTTGTCAAAGAACAAAAAGAAGATTTTAGAGGAAATAACTATTTTCAGTAATTCAGTAATTTTTTTTACAACTTCTTTTTATAACAATTAACTGACCACGCCAAAAAATATAAAAAAATACGTAAATTATCAGAAAAATACACTTTATAAGATAAAAAAGTTTCGTGCTGTAGGTTTTTGTTTTAAAAATTTAGTCGGTTCATGCCTTTTATTTAGGGGTGAACCGCTCGCCTATAAATTTTTCCATTATCCTACTGAATGGGAAGAAATATTAGTTTCCTGGATTTTAAGGGATTTCGCTTGTTTCTCCAAAAGAGAGAAAATATGTGTGAATTAAGATTTGGTTTTTCAGTAAAAATGGATAACAAAACGAAAATAATTTTCCAGGGCTTTAGTACTGTAAGATAATTAGAATGGGTACCTCCATTTACTATTGGTATCGATATTCAAATAGTCAATGTTAATTTTGGAAAAATCAGGTGTTCAAAATTAACTAATACGTTTGGTTTATATACAAGATGTGGTGAAAGTCCATCAGGAAACTCCGGGAGGTGATTCTAGGGATTAAAATAATAGCAGTACGTAATGAAAAATTTTTTCAAAATGTCAATTGCTTGCAAGATACAGCTTCAATTTTTTTGTTTTTCTTTTTAAATAATTTATTTAATTCAAGTTCGATTAGTCTCTCATTTGGCACACCAACCAAGTAGATCAAACTCTACTCTACCCTAGTGATGCTATCGATTTATTTGTACTACAAAAGAGATGCATTAGAAATATTCTAAACATGAAACAGACAGATAGCTGTAAACAAATTTTTATTGAAAAAAGAATACTTACCTTAGTGAGCTTATACATATATGAAGTAATTATATTTGTTAAGCAAAATATAAACTTATTCGCAGATTTTAACTTATCTCATTTATATGATACCAGAAACAAAAATACATTAGTGACTGAAAATATAGTAAAATATAGTTATATTCAAAGGAATGTCCCATATTCATTACTAAAAATTTATAATAAATTACCTCTAGATATAAGAAATTTATCGTGCAAAGATATTAGGGTAAAATTAAATAAAATTCTTTTAGACAAAGCATATTATACTTTAAAGGAATTCTTTGAAGATAATATATATTGATTTATTGTCATTATACTATGTATGTATGTATCAGTGCATAAATTGTGTTATTTTGTTCGTGTTTACTTATCAGCAATGTTAGTATTGGTGTGCATCTTGTTTTATATTTAATATTACTTCTTATATTTAAATATTTTAATTTTTTACTATTTTTTACTACATATTGACGAGTTCTACACCCTAAGGGTATTTTGTAATTATTATGCAAAGTGAACTAATAAAGATTTTACTTACTTACTTACTTACTTACTAAACCATTCACAGAAAATTTTTATTATGCGCCGCTAGTGGGCATTTCACCTAGAACTCAAAATTTATTTTGTTCATAACTTTTTTCTCTTACTAGACATCACAGAAATTTAAACACTGTTGAAAGAAGAAACAATATTAGAAAAAAATATATACCTACTTTTTATTCAAGCGGATAAATGTAACCGTTTAGCAGGAAATCGATATTAAAGTTTTATTAAACATTACATTTTTGATAATTCTTTCTGTAATTAATCAATTTGACATGCTTCAACTAAATGTCATTAGAAATTATGGAGTTACGAATTGTAACGAAAATTGTTTAAAACAAGTATAAGTTTAATTTTTATCTATATTGTTTTTTTTTGGCTCTGTAATAAATAGCATTGTGGAAAAATAAGATAAGGATAATAAATTTATTAATATTTTATTTCCTAAAGCTGGTTTTACAATTCGTAACACTAATGACATTTATTTGAAGCACCTTGATTGATTACAGAAATAATTATCAAAAATTTGATGTTTAGTAAAGTGATTATAGCGATTTCCTGCTAAACCGTTACATTTATCAGCTTGAATAAAGAGTATCTACATATTTTTTTCTGATAACGTTTCTCTTTTCAATAATGTTAAAATTTCTGTGATGTCTAGCAAGAGAAAAATATTATGCACAAAACAAATTTTGAGTTCTAGGTAAAATGCCCTCTAGCGGTGTATAATAAAAATTTTCTCCGAATGGTTCAATAGAGCTTGATCTACTTAGTTTGTGTGCCAAATGAGAAACTAATGGAAATTGAATTAAATAAGTTATTTAAAAAGAAAAAAAAATGAACTTTGACAAGCTGTAATTGCAAACAATTAACAATTCGAAAAAAATTTTCATTGCATACTGCTATTATTTTAATCCCTAGATTCCTAGAATCACTTCCCGGAGCTTCCTGACGGACTTTCAGAACAGCCTGTATAGCTGCAATAATAAACAAACAATACTGTCAGAAACAGCTATTCTGAGTACTACAACCCCGTCCAATCCACTGGCTTTTAGCGCCCTATCAAAAGAGTGTGCCCAATTTTATATGCCTTCATAGAAAAAAATGCATGTGTAAATTACTAAATTCACCCCTACAACACACACTTATTAAAAAAAAACTGTGGTATGACATTCTTACATATGTGGGCAAATAAATAGCAAAACTGCATATTAAATTTTAAGAAAGATATCGCTTCAACCGTTTTCAAGCTATTTAGAAAAATACAATTTTTTATAACCACTTGTATCTATCTGGAAAACGAAACTTTTCCTTACACGTTAGGGGAAGCTTGTTTATTAGCGACTGAAAATCCCCTATTAAAGTATAACTAATCATTTTAATTGCACATATGTATATTATTAATATTGTTTTCAAAATCTATTATCATGGAAAAAATAAGTATAAGCGTTAAAATAGAAAAAACAAAACACTTACGAAATGCTTTCAGAATATCCATAGAGAAGCACTTTTGTCATAATTTCTGAAAAACAACACAGGATTAATTTATAGATTTTTAAATAGCAAATTGAATAAACTTACTATTTACATTTTTAACTGTCAAACTCGTCAAATCTCAAATCAGTGAAGAACTGACAACTGTCAAAAAATCCTTGGTCTTGAAATTGAGGGGTGGTGTTCGTAGAGAAGTGACATGAAAATAAAACTACCGCGCCATCTAGTGATTAGATTCAAATTATCCGAGTAAACTGTGGGCATATTTGCAGAATACTGCTCAGATACCTTTCATTACTGCTTATTTATTAGTACTCTACTACTCCTATAACAACAAGAGAATCGTGTACACGATTTGAAACTTAATAATAAAATTATAACATGAAGTTATTCCCATATTATTTTAAACACAAATATTTTTAGTTACATGCATCAGCGACACCTGGTACTCTCCCTCAATAAGTTTTCAGGTATTGATCTGTTCCCAGTAATACACAAACACAAAGATGTCTATATATCTATTTATCAGGGTCTAATTCTACTGAATAAAATAATGTAAGGAGTTTTTTAAATGCTTGGTCCCTCAGAAAGGACAGAATACACATCTGATGCATAGATGGCGCAAGTATGCAAATCTCCATGGAAATAATCTCTTCCACAAATATTGTTCCTTCTGAAACGATAAATTTTAACTGAAAATTAGTTGATTATTTGGATATTGTATGGAGATTGGTAGCTTCTACAGAGTTAAGAATGAGCATTCTTATTTACCTTCAACTATTCATTTCGACTAAATAAACAATAAAACAATTTTTTCCTAAAACAATTCCTAAAGTTGTATATAAAGAACATAACTTAGAATCAATTACTCAAAAATTGTTGAAAATGCAAATTTCAAGCAGTAGGTATCTATTAGTATAAGATCTACATCTACAGGACGAATCAAGCTTTTGCAGTTGATCTTCGTCCTTTATCAGTGAATAGAAGGCTTCATTCTAATTGTAATATATCATATAAATATTGGTCCTATAATGCCTCGATTTCGAGATACAGTGTGTTGAATTCTTATAAAAATTACATTTATTAAAAAATCTCTAAAGATATTTTATATAAATTGATGAAACTTAAGCTAATTCATTGAATTTTTGCTTATAATTAGTCAAGTCATTAGCTCAAGTTTCATTATGATACGGATAAGTACCTTAATAGATAAATGTTTTTTTTAATTTCAACACTACATCTCGAAAAAAATCTGGACTCACTCTGCATAAAACTATTAAAAAAGTCTTCGGAATTCACATTGGAACTACGAGTAGGAGGCGGTTTGACAAGTTTTAACTGTTGAGCTGTCTGCTTTTATACATTTGAATATATCAATTTAACTGAAACTGTTATTCCTTCATGCTTTATGTCACCAAACCAAACCAAAACTTTATAAAGGTCCTACCTAATATACGAACAAAGCTCAAGAAATTTAACTATTGGTTGGAAATAGTTTATTTAAATAGCTAGAAATTCAATTATCTTGAGAACTGACAGAAAACAATGTTTAATACTTCGGTTTCGCATTCATTTTTTGAACGTCTTAAGGAATAGTAGAATCAGTTATGTTTATAGTACCATAGTTTCTCAAAAATGGTACATCCTCCCGAATTTCGACAAATATACCTATTTGTAGTATGCTTTACAGTTTACAAAACCGTTTAGAAATGTAATAAATTTTTACCTTTAACATATTTTTTTTCGACCCCTCCAGTTACTTGTATCGGCGACCTTGCTTTTCAGAAAGAAACCATTTGCACATTATTCTTAATGCACAGTTGATGTTTACTCGTGTACAAATTTTTACATTTTTATCTTTAGCCGATTGAAAAATAATTAAGGAAAACCATTTGGAAAGTAAAAACGTTACATAAACTACCCTCATTATTTTCCCATGAGATTTGAAGTTTTTTTGAAACATGAACGGGACACCTGTATATGAAAAAATGTATTTTGAATAATTTATCGAAAATTTGACACATTCCTTAATAAGATAAAACTGAATGAATTAATTCAATTTTCACCAACTATTTGTGTTCATTACAATAGGTATGTATTGTTTATCAAATGGTAAGTGTAAAGAGCAAGATTGACTGTATCAGGATTCAATAATATTCCAATACATTCGAAAGGTACCGCGACACTGCAAAACTTACAAGTGATCAATACGTTCCGACAGCCTTTTGAGCAGCTGACAACAGCAAAATATATAGTGTGCCTTTAAAATTTCCCAAGTACTTCATGAATAAAGTTTGCCGCTGTTGAATGGAACTTGTCAACTATAACATTCCACAATACTAAATAATTCATGATACTTTCCACCTTCACAATGTCGTGCTCTTTAGAAGTTATATTTTATCCTAACAGTTCAATTACGGTATTATAAAGGATCTACGGGTAGTTTTTTTTTCTTATTGCCGAAAAAATTGATAAGGAATGAAAATAAACTTCTTTTTATTGACACATTTTCAGCCTTATTTATTATTGGATATCGGTGGTTTAAAAATACATAAATTTTGCCCCAAAGATTTGAAATCGTACCTACATGTACAAGATCTGTTCAGCAAATAACCGAACATTATTATTTTTTTTAATTTTATTATGAATTTTATACATTATCGGACCTTGTCTCCTTCAAAGTAATCCCTTACCCTATTTATATACTTTTCCCAGAGGTGTTCCCATTTCGCTAAACAGTATGGATAGCTTCATTTGAAATTGCCTTTAAAGTCTGTGACGAATTTGCCCTGTTGACATCAATATTCTAAAAACGGATATAAGAACTCGCAAAGAGCCAAGTCTGAGGTTAACAAAGCTGAGTGTGGGGGCGCGCGCATGGTCATGGTGCAAGAACCATGAGTTGTCTCGTCACAACTCTGATCTCTTTTGCGGATTGTTTCACGTAACCGGGAATTCAAAATTCCATTAAAGTCGAAAAAACAGTGAGCATCACTTTGACACTGGATCGAAACTGACGTGCTTTCTTGAGGCGCGGAGATTCTTTGCCAATCCATTGTAATGATTGACCTTTTGTCTCAATATCGTATCCGTAAACCTAGCTATCGTCTCCCGTTACGATCCTTTAAATGAATATTTCATCGCCATTGGATTGTTCAAGGAGGTGCTGACAAAAGTTCACACGACTTTCTTTCTGTTGTTCGGTCATTAAACGAGGAATGCAGTTGGCTGCAACTCGATGCATGTTCAATTTTTCAGTCAAAATTTCATGATATGACTCAATTGAGATGCTAACCTCTTCTGCAGTTTCTTTGGCAATCAGTCGGCGTTTCGCACGGAAAAGGTCTTTGACTTTCTAAACGTAGGAGTCATTAGTTGAAGTTGAAGGCCTCCCTGTTCGAGGATCATCTTCAATTAACTGACGACTACTTTTAAGTCGTGAAAACCATTTGTAACATTGCGTACGACACAGAACATCATCTCCGTAAGCTTGTTTCAAAAGTTAAGGAAAGGAATGGAACCCAAACAAAATAAAAGGGGTGTCCTGGTTTTGAGCGAGCCGCACTGTATATTTAGCTTCAATTACACAGGGTGCTTCAGATTTAATTAGCCAACTTAAAATTTGAACTCAATTGGTGAAGATAAGAAAATCATTTCTATAAAGAAATGTCCTGAAAGCTTAGTTTTTGAGATACGGGGTGTCGAATTTGGAAAAAAATTGTATATTTTATTTATAATGACTTTTACGATTTTTCATGAATGTATTGAATTTAAATTTGTACCTACACCTAAAAAAACCTTACGAATTTTATTTTTACAAAACGAACAATTTTAGTTTGAATTTGGAAATTGGTTTGCTTTTTTTCGAACATAATGGAAGAGATTTACTTTGTTACCATCATAAAGTTGCAAGTAGTGATATCAGTAGCGAGTTTCCAAAATACCTAGCAGCATCTTTCTGGGAATTTTAGAGATTCCCCCTGGTACCTCTAATACTGATTGATGTTTTTGTATATTATCTCAATGGATTTTTACCTTTAAATAGGTTAACCCAAGTTTCATCATTCTCAGTCAAGGATCTTTAAAAACTTTTTCAAATATGTGACATTTATTTTTAAATTTTAACAGGGTGATTTAAAACAGAGGATGTTAAAACCGTTATTCCGATTATTAATAGGCGATTAGGAGGAGGTCAATTAGAATTTCAGAATTGGGAATAACTTAACTCAAATAACTCATAATTCAATAATAGAACAGCAAACTGCAGAAAAACTGTATGACTTCCAAGAAGTCCCGATTTAAATTCAATGGATTTTAATCAGGTTTCAATTGTTAATCAGCTTCTGGCTTAACTACGGAAATTATAAGTGTGTCCAACGTACCTCACTGATGTGAAATGAGGTAACTATTTTCCTATTGGAAAACAATTTTCACATTTACGTCCCTCTTGGATTGTTTCTTATTTGAAACTCTTAGACATTTCTTATGGCCACTTTCAATTTGTTTAAAGTAGAAGCAAGAAAGTAGGTAGTAACATTTTTGAGAGTTTAAGGGCAAGCAGAATTTTTTAACTAAATAATGGCATTTTGTTTGTTGTCATAATTTGCAAAAAAAGTTTTTCCTCTTTACTGCATTATTTATTGTTAACAAGTCCATAACAGTCTGATTATTTTACGCCACTACTAAAGAAATATCAAAAATATTTAAAATTAATAGAGATTAATTTAGCCATATTTTTTTTATTCAGTTCTAGACATGTTAACAACCTACTT
Organism: Anoplophora glabripennis; assembly: GCF_000390285.2. Classification (NCBI taxonomy): domain Eukaryota; kingdom Metazoa; phylum Arthropoda; class Insecta; order Coleoptera; family Cerambycidae; genus Anoplophora; species Anoplophora glabripennis. Next base: position 71,860 of record NW_019417266.1, read on the forward strand.
TTTATCAATTTTTTTCACTGAATCTAGAGGAAATTGTAGTGTAAAATAGTTTTAATTATCCTCCATACCTCTAATAAGGGGTAGATATAGATCCTTGATTATTGCATGAAGGCGAACAAGATTATCGGTCGTCCCCTTTTTCACACCAATCTCAACGGAAGTTTTAGTTAGAGTAAGTCGTGCTTGCTCTTCCTCCATCGGTGACATGGTGGTTTGCCTAGTGGTAAAGTCCACACTGGATACAACCTCGAAATGGTACTTATTTCGGAGGCTTTTGACTGAGCCATCTTTTTGCACTTTTAGTTAATTTGGCACTACAACCATAGTACTCTAGTACTATGGTTATATATGTGTTTAGAGTTGTATCTTTGCCGTAGACTCAGAAACTCCTAAGCGTGTCTAGGCTCTAGGGCTCGTAAATAAATTTATGCTAATTTTTAACAATTTTAACCTGAGGGATTATTTCTTTACTTATCTTCTATCTACCGCTATGACCAGTATTATAATGGTGTTAACTGACAAAAGAGTTTACTATTAACTTCTCGAAATGGAGGTTATAATTATCATTACACTTTAAATAATATGTGGGAACTTAGAAATGTACGTTCAGAGAATGAATACCAGACCATTCGTATGTCGCTCATGTACAAGGTAATCCAGTGGTTGGTTGTATATGGTGACACTTATTTTGGAAGAACAAGAAAGAAACACCAAAACTTCCAGGAAGGGTTTTAATGTTTTAATAACAATAAAAACAAAACAAACAAACAAAATAACGACACATCGGGGTCGAACAACATTATTATTATTATTATTATTGACACGCGACAGCGTATCGAGATTCAGGGAATGCGCGATCCATAGCAAAATCTGGAATGACTTTATCCATTATTAAATTAACCCGAGACTCTAAAACTAAGTAGACTGCTCGATGTGGAACCCAAGGAAAAACTGCCTTTTTTCGAGATCTCTCCTGAATTCGACGCCTCGTTTCGACACGCCCATTTCTTGGATCCAGACGTTTCTGTTCTCATCTTACTGGCGGGAACCCTCAATATCGGGACGCTTTGGCATAACTGCCATGTTAATAATTACCTAATTGACTGGACTTACATTTATATGAATAATTATGTGACTAACTGAACTTGCAAATAACCCTAGCCTTCCTTTAGTGACTCCGTGTAGCAATACGGGATGGATTAGCCAATCTCATTTAATCTATTCTGATAGCTTGGAAAATCCGCCTAAAAACCAGCTATTTGATCTATTATTATTTTTCTAACAACTTCTAACAACTTATTCTTAGAATTCCTACGTTCTTTGGAATGCATTTCGTGCGTTATTAGAAATATCGATTTTTCTCTTTATACCAGGTGCTCAACACATGGCCCCGACGGCCTAAGTGAACTTGTTCAAAAAAATACTGCTAAATTTCATGGGGCCTTCCCTGAAGGACGGCCTTGTGGCGTCGCTAAACCTACTTGAAAACTGTTAACTTTTCGATAAATTAGTGTTGACTGAAATATTTTACTTTTTGGCCCATCCGTTCCGAGAACTAATAAATAAATTACCAAGCGTCCCAGCTTTTATTACACAATGTTTTGATTTTTATAAAAAGTGCTGAAAATTTACTGAAAAATATAGTATTGGCAATAAATGAGGTTCGATTTGTAAAGAGCTTTGTATAAATGCAACTTTAAAATTTGGAGCGTACTACACGTTGTAAGACTCCAAGGTTGACGTTCAAACGGTATGATGAACTCGCAGTAGTCATGCAGCGGTCTCCACCGTAATCTTGATAGTTTTTCTCCTCGAAATCGTCTCCGACAGTCAGTCCGAATTTCGTTGCATGTATTTGGGAAGCCCTTCAAAAATTCGAAACTAAGGTGAATTTTTTTATGCGCTGTCGTCAGCATGGTATAGTTGAAAGCTTCGTAAGAGGTTTCATAATAATGTTTGGAACTTCACTGAAAATAGCGTTTTCCGCTCCACGCCTTCTGCTACAGGTGCATCAATGTCATTCGAGTTCCTTCGAATATTGTTATATACTTTTGGCGGGAGTGGTATTATATGGATTAATTTTAGACAGTTTCGTAGAATAATTTCGAAAGTGGAGTGAATTTTTTTAAATTTGTAGTACTACAGTAAAACCTATATAAGCAGTTAATAATAGTTACTTCATTTCAGGTATAACCTAGGATAGTTACTGGTACAAGTTAGGTCGTAGGTTTCATAATGTGTACCTCTTGCAACGACTTTAATAAAATTTTATTTTCTTATCAGCATAACTTCTCAAATACGTTAAAATGCTTAGAAAAGTAGTGTATATTGTTGTCTTATTAATAACTACGTAGTGTTAACATTTTTTAAGGAATTACCTTGCATGGTTATAAAATGAGCTTAAAAGTATTCTGTAGATCTGGAACTTTAGCTGAACTTCTGGTCAAAACACAATAAATAAAAATGAGCAACAAACGGACTTGGCTCGAAATAATACACAAACGGGAACAGTGAGTTATTAAAACATGCGCTACTCTAGTTTATTTTCAAATGAGGTAACCGAGTTAATTAAATTTGAGCCATTTTGACCATAAAATTACTTTTTCATTTGATGAAAATGCGTTTTGTTAAATTCGTTTCGTATAGAGTTTTTATAATTAAAGTTAAATACAACTTTATTTGTTTTTGAAATTACATTAAATAATTTAGTCACGGTTATAACCATGTTTTATGCCTTTTAATTATTCATTATATTTCCAGAGGACAAAATAATGAATGCGCGGGTGCAACAATCTAATTTAAATTTACAAAATGTACGTATGAAAATGGGTGGTGTTTTATTTGAATGCAGTAAACGCAGATACAACTACTACTTTGTTAATGTTTAAAATGCATTTCGCTGCTCGTTAAATCAACCACTGGCTAAAACGGCAAAACGGCAAATACGTACAGGTTTATGAATAGCCATATATATTTAATTAAATCATTTTTGCTAAACAAACAACGTGCAAGTAATTTGTTTAATGGAAATCCTCTTATTTAAATTACAATAATTTAATTTACTACGTATTCCACTATAAACAAAATATAGTTTTATTCTATTTGTACACTCATCAATATAAGATCTCATTTAACATTAACTACTTTTTAAAATTATTGCATTATAACACTATTACTTAAAATTTAAGGAGCAGTCACACATGCAGAAATAAGTAAGAAAAGAGTTTACATAAACAGGTCATTAATGTTCTCTTAATTATTATTTCTATATTCAGGATGGATCTAAATTATCTCCTTATAGTAATAATAATAATAATAACCATAATAAATTGTTTTTATTTCCAAACAAGAAATATTTAATACATAGCGTCAATAAATAGGGCGAAGTGTCAGTTTAACTGTTTTTCAACTTAACCCTAATAAAAAAAGTAAATTTAAATACAATGAAATGTGAATAGAAGAGCGTGTATTCTGAATTTAATGACTGAACACTTTTACGCAAAACCAAACTAAAACTAAGTATATCAACTATGTCGAAACACTGGACAATAATTACAAAAATAATAAACAGTGGACGATAATTACAAAAATAATATTAGAGAAATGAGCCAATAATCATAAAGATTAACGTTCATCAAGCAATAATTTCTTTAATTTCTTTTTAAAGTTAATTAAGAAAAAATTATTAAACTCGGCCGGCAAATTGTTGTATTCCTTAGGTGCAATATAAGAGAAATTCCAGGTGTACAGAGCAGTGGCGTGGCGAGGAATTTCGAGCAAATGGGCATAACGGGAATCAAAATTCGAAGTATTTTTGTGAAGTTTATGTAGTTTATTAAATAAATATGGTGGGGATTGAGTACTTAAGACTTTGTGAATATTACACAGCTTACTATGCAATTTACGAAGCTTCAAATGATTAGAGTCCTGAATCAAGTTAGTAATACCACTATCAAATTTTTTTATACCAAAGGCGAATCTGAAGCAACAATTCTCTGTAAACGTGTCGAATCAGTCTTTAAAAGTGCGGGTCCATAGACAGTATCGCAGTATGAGATTTTTGAGACTATTGAAGCATCACAGAGGTTTAGTTTTAATTCCGAGTTCATTAGATCTCGATTAGGGTACAGTTGTTTTAAAATACTATAAGATACTTGACATAAATAGTTTATATGCTTGGAAAACCTCAANACTGGACAATAATTACAAAAATAATAAATAGTGGACGATAATTACAAAAATAATATTAGAGAAATGAGCCAATAATCATCAAGATTAACGTTCATCAAGCAATAATTTCTTTAATTTCTTTTTAAAGTTAATTAAGGAAAAATTATTAAACTCGGCCGGCAAATTGTTGTATTCCTTAGGTGCAATATAAGAGAAATTCCAGGTGTACAGAGCAGTGGCGTGGCGAGGAATTTCGAGCAAATGGGCATAACGGGAATCAAAATTCGAAGTATTTTTGTGAAGTTTATGTAGTTTATTAAATAAATATGGTGGGGACTGAGTACTTAAGACTTTGTGAATATTACACAGCTTACTATGCAATTTACGAAGCTTCAAATGATTAGAGTCCTGAATCAAGTTAGTAATACCACTATCAAATTTTTTTATACCAAAGGCGAATCTGAAGCAACAATTCTCTGTAAACGTGTCGAATCAGTCTTTAAAAGTGCGGGTCCATAGACAGTATCGCAGTATGAGATTTTTGAGACTATTGAAGCATCACAGAGGTTTAGTTTTAATTCCGAGTTCATTAGATCTCGATTAGGGTACAGTTGTTTTAAAATACTATAAGATACTTGACATAAATAGTTTATATGCGTGGAAAATCTCAAACGTTCGTCAAACCACAGACCTAAGTTTTTACATTCATTACTAAGTAAAAAATAAAAATAAAATTAATCAGGAAGAAGTAATTAAAATTAATCACAAGAAATAAAAAGCGCGACGCGGAAATTAGTAATTTCACGAAGTTTCCAAAATTTTCGCTGGGGTGCCTAAGTTATAGATCATAGAAGACCTACACATGCTCCAAGAAACTTCCACATTTCAGGTACTCAGTGAAGACCTTGAAACTAGTAGGCGATCTAACAGATAGTGATATAGTCACTGGTGGTATAGTCCTTCCGAAGTCATTTGAATATGCAAAAAACGTCTGATAATAAAATTTAATGAGTTTCATGAGGCGTCCCTAAAAAATTTTTTTGTTAAAGGTAAAAAATTATAATAATTTGTATGTAATGTATAGAAAATTTCTTTATATGTTCATTTCACCAACAACATATTTTAATTATTTATGTCCTCAAATAATTTTATTATATTGGTGGTAAATTTAGTTTTGTTCCGTTTCAAAAGGTCTCCAAAATACCATCTTGTAATAATATTAGTAAACAAAATATCTCTCTTATTTCTCCCTTTCGCAATTGTAATATGATTGATTGATAGAAGGTGCCTATAATAAATTAAAATTGCCCGATTCACACCAAATTCCGCACTACTGCACTGCCCTGCTGCGCAATTTATGAACCACTTGTCGCCTGCTGCGATTTATTGCCCAGAAGCCCTATCCAACTGTGCTCATTTTCCTTTGGCCGCGCTCGCATTCTTCAACTGGTCGTATACATTTCTACCACCTGCAAGTTTAGTTCGACCAGACCTGTATATGGGTATGGCTAGATAAATATGAAAACAAGTTTTTCAAATATTTCAATGTCGAGTTGCTGCTTAGCGACCAAGCCTGGTACATACCTTGAAATTTTAGGTTCTTCAATTGACTTCGGAAAAACTATAACCATTCTCGAAGGGTCGCCAAAGCATTTAGTGCTCACATTTCTAGGAAGTACCTACCTCGCCTCTCCACTCGGCCATACTCCCAAGCGTCCGTTGAGGTTAGTATGACGAGGGAGGCGTCAAATAGCAGGCAATACATAGGAATCTCGTTAAAATTTTCCGTTGTTCCCATACTAGAGGTAATTCCCGAGTTAATAATGTAGTAATACTAATACGAAATGGCGCCCAACGTTGGGCTCGAACGCCCGAAACTCCAAGGTAATGTGGAATAATACTCTGAACATGTAGGTTAGAATTCCAACCTAGTTTCCGTCAAACCATTCGATACGTTCAAATTGCATGGAATCGAAACACAGCATTTCACCAGTATTCAGTAACTTCCTCCCTATTAGTACTTCCTCTCCATGTCTCCACCACTGGTTGTCGCATTTGCCAGTCAGTCTAGCTAATCTTTATTTCTAATTAGATAAATTGTAGCCTAAATTTCATTAATCTACGTCAAATATCCTCAGAAATATTTCAGAAAATGTAATATTGTATATGTGCTCAGAAAATTTTCAGAAAATTTAATATTTTTCTCTAATTTCAACACGACACGAAGCGAACTACAACTCACGTTCATATATATATATA